>NW_027635673.1:0-51787 GCF_903797595.1 Erithacus rubecula | reverse complement strand
GACACAAAATCTCTCCATTAGCCCTTTCTGTTCCCTGTCCCGTCTTCTGTAGCTCCATCCCATATTCTCTCTCCAGTTGCTATTTCCATATTCCCTGTTGTGAGCGTCCGTCCGAGCCTCTCGTCTGTTTCTGCCCAATGACCCTCGCCTGAGGCCTGCGCTGGCCAGGGATGGGAGGAACGCCAAGTGACTGTTCCACAGGTGATGCCTACCAGGACTGGTTTCTCATGACAACTAGTCACGGGGCGCTGACTCAACAAAGCTCCCACAGATGGAAGAACAATGGACTGGTCCGGTATGGGCTGCCCTGTGTGTGTTCATAACAACAAAGATGGTTTGGTGTGCCTTGAAACGTCCTGTTTCACCTGTTCCTCAGGGTAACGATCTCCACATACAATAGTCCATAAATCTTCCCACCTTTTGGCCAGAAGCCACTTACTTTGAGAAAGGACTATAAAAGTGACTTTCTCAGAGGAGACCCCTGAGATCTCCCCAGACGGCAACAGACATCTATTGGCTGCTCCACGAGGATTCGTCTGCCCGTCTTGGTAGCTATAATCCCGACCCTCCTTTCTCTCTCTCTCTCTCTCCCTCTCTCCCTGTCCCACTATCGCACTTTGATTAGCACTAAATAAAGTGCATTTCTGAAAAAGTAAACTGTTTTTGTCCCCTGCTGTGTCTTTTGCACTGTGAAATCCATAAAACAACCAGTCACGACTCCCGCTCGGGTTGGGCAGATTGTGACACACCTCAACAGCACACAGCCAGCAGTATCAGATGAATCAAGATGCCATTATCCCCAACCATAAAATTTTGGCTAGAAAGTTAAAGGGTGCTCAGTAAAACCCACTCACCCTTCAACAGCCCCATTTTGCCTGTGGGCAAGTCTGACAGACAACAGAAATTGACTGCAGGCTATTGTGCCTTGAATGAAGAGACTCCACTGTGGGAGCTAAGACAGAGTACTGTGGATTTAATTAGCATAAGCAGCTTGATAACCAAGATGCCTTGGCAAGAGCAAACAGAGCTTTGAAGACTACATGAAGATTGGATCAAGACTGGTGACAGAAAAGAAGAATGAATCAAATAGAAATGTTGCAAAATGTGTAAATTTGTCTGTGTGATGTTTAACCCAACCAATGTGGTAAAAAATTACCAGCTTTCCTAAAAATGGTATATAAGCACATGTAGCTGAGAGTAAATTTGGATTCTGATCAGCAGTCAGTAGACCCCCTCTCTCTCCCAGTCGTTGATTCTCCAGTGCTGAGCGCTGCCGTGCCGGACACGCTGGATCTCCAGGAGGAGCTGGAGCCCAAGGCAGCAAAGTGGCACCATTGACATTGCCAATGCATTTTGCTCCATTCCTTTGGCAGCAGAGTGCAGGCCTCAGTTTGCTTTCACCTGGGGGCACGTGCAGTACACCTGGAACCGACTGTCCCAGGGGTGGAAACACAGCCCCACCATCTGCCACGGGCTGATCCAGGCTGCACTGGAAAAGGGTAAAGCTCCAAAACATCTGCAATACATCAATAACATCATTGTGTGGAGGAACACAGCAATAAAAGTCTTTGAGAAAGGAGAGAGGATCATCCAGATTCTGCTGGAAGGAGGTTTTGCCATGGAGAAGAGCAAAGTCAAGGGACCTGCCTGAGAGATCCAGTTCCTGGGAGTAGAGTGGCAAGATGGACAGAGCCAGATCCCCACTGAAATGATCAATGAGATCATCACAGTGTCTCCACCAACCAGCAAGAAGGAAACACAAGCTTTCCTAGGGGCCATAGGTTTTCAGAGAATGTAATCCTGAGTGCAGCCACATTGTGAGCCCTCTCCACCTGGTCACCCTAAGAAGAACAATTCCAGCTGTGGCCCAGCAACAAACCTTCACCCAGACCAAGGAGAAAATCGCTCATGCAGTGCCCTTGGCCCAGTCAGGACGGGACCAGAGGTGAGGAATGTACTTTACTCTGCAGCCAAGAACAATGGCTTGTCCTGGAGCCTTCAGCAGAAGGTGCCTGGGGAGACACAAGGCCGAGCACTAGAATTCTGGAGTCAAAGTTACAGAAAGTCTGAAGGAAACTACACTCACAAAGAAACCCAAAAACCAAAACAAATAAACAAAAAACCCAACAAAATCTCAGCCACCTATACGAAAATTCAAGCCACCAGAAGCGGAAAGTGGCCGCAGGGAGCCCCACAGGACGAGTCACACAAGCTACTGAAGGAGAAGATGAATCAAGTGCACTTGCTGAACGCAAAGCCATTCAGCTGGCCCTGGACACTGGTGAAACAGAGAACTGGCCAAAATACTGAATCATAAATAGTAGAAAATGGTCTGTGGAGTTAGTTAGACAGGTAAAAAAAGGCCAGCTAGCAACATAAAGGAAAACCAATTGAAACTGCTGATGAGTGGAAAAACATTGCCACTCAGACAAACTCTGTAAAAGTCCATCATGTAGATGGCCACGTCCATAAAAATCAGGCTAATAAAGAACACTAAAACAAGGAGCAAGTAGATCAAGCTGCAAAAATAGAGATGTCACTAATAAATTTAAATTAACAACATAAGGGATAGTTGTTCCTAGCTCAATAGGCCCACACTGCCTCAAGCCATCAAGGCAAAAATGCCACCTATAAGAAGGCACAAAAGTGAAATGCAGATTTAACTATAAATTGCATTTCTCAAGTTATCCATGACTGTAAGACATGTGCTAAAATCAAACAAGCCAAGCCCATAAGGCGTCTCTCATATGGGGGGCAGTATTCCAAATATAAGTATAAAGAAGCCCAGCAAATCAACTACATCACACTGCCTCAAACCCCCAAGGCAAGTGCTACGTGATCACAATTGTAGAAGCCACCACTAGATCATTAGAAACCCACCCTGTACCTCACACTACTACTCAAAACACTGTCTGAAGCCCAAGAAAGCAAGTGCTATAAAGACACAGCACCCCTGACAGAATCGTCAGACAACAGGACCCATTTCAAGAACAGACTTACAAACACCTCAGCCAAAAACCAGGACATGGAATAAATAGATCATATCCCATATCACACACCAGCTACCAGGAAAGTTGAACTGTTCAACAGACTACTAAAAATTAGCCTAAAGGCACTTGGCAGGGAATCATCCAAAAATTGAGAAATGAACTTAACAAAAGCCACCTAAATAGTCAACACCTGAGAGTCCATCACTCAAGCAAGTCCTGCCCAGTCTGAAGCCTTGCACACAGTGCATGGGGATAAAGTCCCTGTAGTGCACATAAAAGGTATTTTAAGACTGTTTAGATTAGGCCCAGCTCATGCAAAAGCAAACCAATCCGTACAATTGTTTTTGCTCAAAAACCTAGTTACACTTAGTAGGTAATGCAGAAAGATAAAGAAACCCATTAAGTACCACAGAAAAGCCTAATCTTAAGTGAAAACTGTGTGTAAATTTCACTGTGGATAAAAATATATAACAGAGTTGAAAGAAGGTGTTAATTAAGGTAGGATGCAGAGGGTAATAGAATAAGGAGTAGATAATGTCTTAATTTGCAATGCAAGATGGAAGCAGAAGTATACATTCTATCAGCATCTGCTGAAACCAGGTGGAGCAGGGCTCCTTATCTCTTCCATGACCCATCCCTCACAACTCCTCCCCAGAAGGAGTTATACCTTATGGGAGATGCCCCAGCCAAGGAGAAAAGCCAAGTATTTCATACCTAAAAAAAATCTGAAATTTGAAACATCAGAGCAACCTTTCCCACTACATTCCCAGAAGAAGACCAGGCCTATCTTCATCACCACTAGATGTTAAAAGCGTAACTACACCCTTCTCCAAAACCATTGCTTCAACAAAACTACATCTGTCACTCCAAGAAAACTATAGGTACCATTATTCAGACTGTAACCAACACCCTGAGCAACAGGGTTACAGGCTGCATTCTGACCTTGCCAGTGTATCTGTCTTTATATTACTATACATTTATTTTAATTTTCCTTTGAAAAACTGCTATTCTAAATTCCATATCTTTGCCAGGGAGCTCCTTAAATTCCAAGTCATATTAATTTAGAGGGAGGGAGTTTACATTTTCCGTTTCAAGAGAAGCTCCAGAGCTCCTCAGCAGACACCTGTCTTTCAAACCAAGACAGTGCCCTGCTGCAGCTCCATCCCCATGGCAGGATCCGCGCTGGATGATCCCCAGGGACCCCCGGTGGGCAGAGCCCCCCTGAGCCCTGGTGCTGCTGATCCGTGTTGGGAAGACACCTGGCTGGGGGCTGCACTCCCTCCCCGTGGCCTGGATTCTATCTGTATTTCTTTTTGTCCTTCCCAAACACCCAAAACTTGGGAAAAAATAGAGATGTTAAATAACGACCTGCTTGGGGACACGGGGGGATCTTCCAGGGGATGCGGGGGACGCTCGGTTCCAGGGATTTGAGGGGTCCTGGGAGGGACCTGGGGGTTGCTCAGGGCGTTGGGCACCCCAGTTCCAGCGGCTCTGGCTGCGCTGGGAGACCGCTGGGAGCGGAGGAGGAGCGGGAAGAGACGGGAGAGAAGCAGAGAGAGGAAGAGCAGGGACACAGGAGGAGCGGCAGGAAGAGGAGGAGGGATTTTGGAACCACGCGCTTCCCTCACCGGCTCGGTGAGGTCGCAGTTTCCCCGTGACCCGCAGCATCGCCCCCACAAAAACCCACGGGTGAGACGGGCGGGGGGGAGCTCGCCCCAAATCCATCATGGGTGGCTCCGGGAGGGTTTTATTTTGCGGTTCAGGGGATGTTTGGATCTTGCAGGAGCGAAAGCCGAGCCGGAAATGGCCCTGTCGGGATCTTGGCGGCTCCCATGTGGGATCGCCCGGTATCGGCGGGGACGGGGCGATATTAGTTCTGGGGATCCCCGGCAGAGCCCGGGGGGAAGGCGGAAGCCCCGGAGCGGGGAGAGCGCAGATAGGCGATCCCGGAGCCGGGGGACCCCCGGCAGCCTGGAGGGGTGCGGGAGGTTGGTGCTGAGCGGGCTCCGGACCCCCGAGGCTGAAAGGGGCGCTGACTGCTCCAGCTGCCCTTGGGCAGCGCCACCATCAAACCCAACGCGCTCAGCCCTTGTTTTCCCCCCAAACCAGGATTTCCCGAACTTAGGCTGCATTGAGTAGGAGGAGGCCATGAGGACGAGGTCGATGGCCCGGGAGCCACAGGCAGGTGAGGAGGAAGTCAGTGCCCCTTTCCCCCTGTGTCCTGCTCCATCTCCCAGCCCAGCACGGCCCCGGCTGCAGCGCAGCCCTGGGGGGATCTCCTTGCCCTTGCCTCTGGCACTGAGGCAAATCCCATCCTCTCCTTGTCCTTCCTCCCCCAGACAAGGAGCTGAGCACGAACAGCAGGGAGGACAAATCCCCGCGGCACAGCCTCGGGCAAGAGGCCATTTGCAGCGGCTCCATGGCGCAGGAATGCAACGGGGAGGAAAAGCCCCGCAGATCCCGCAGCAGGAGGGGCTGCAAACGCACAGCCCGGGGATCCCAGCAGGAAAGAGCCAGCCCGGGCCGGGGAGGCGGCCGGAGCTCGGAGCTGGGGCTGCGTGAGCAGCTTCACCATGGGGAGAAGCCCCACAAGTGCTCGGAATGTAGGAAGGGCTTCAGGTGGAGATCTGACCTGATCATACACCGGAGAATCCACACGGGGGAACGGCCCTACGAGTGTGGGGAGTGTGGGAAGAGATTCAGCCGCAGCTCAATCCTGACTGAGCACCAGAGAATCCACACTGGGGAGAGGCCCTACAAGTGTGAGGAGTGTGGAAAGCGATTCATCGACAGCTCAGGCCTGACTGTGCACCAGAGGAGCCACACAGGGGAGCGACCCTACGAGTGTAATAAATGCAGGAAGAGGTTTGAGAGCAGCTCCAGCCTTCTGAAGCACTATCACACTCACTGGGATGAGAGGCCCTTCTCCTGCCACGACTGTGGGAAGGGATTCAAGAAAAACTCCCACCTCATCAGCCACCGGCGCATCCACACTGGGGAGAGACCCTACGAGTGTCCCGAGTGTGGGAAGAGCTTCTCAAGGCGCTCTCACTTGACCAGACACCAACAGAGTCTCCACTGAGAGAAGCCCTGCGAGTGCCCTGAGTGGAGGAAAAGCTTTGTGCTGGCTCCCTGTGACCTGGATATTCTTTGCATTTCTCTTTGTCCTTCCCAGACACCCAGTACTGGGGTAAAAATGAAGACATTGAACTAAGACATGTCTGCAGACACAGGGAGATCTTCCAGAGGATGTGGGGGATCCTGCATTCCAACGAGTTCAGGTTTTCTTGGGGGTTGCTCAGGGCTTTGGGCACCCCAGGCCCAGCGGCTCTGGCTGCACTGGGAGATGCTGACGGAGGTTCTGGGGCAGCTGATCAAGGACCCCCTGCCCTGACACCCTCCCCGTTTCCCCCTGACCCAGCTCCTGCTGTCCCCTGTCCAGGATCTTCCTCTCCCCACTATCACTACTCTTGCCCCCAGCCCATTCCTGTCTCACACCACTCCTGCCCCCGTCCCAGTTCAGATCCCATTCCCAGTATCATACCCTGCCCTGTATTCTCTGCCTGGTTACCGTTCACATATTCCCAGTCCCATATTCCCTGTCCTGTTTCCCCTTCTTGTATTCCTGATCCCAGTTCAATTCCCATATTTCCATTTCTATATTTCCAGTCCCCTTCCCATATTCCCATTCCCAATCCTGTTGCCCTATCCCCATGTCTGTTTCCTGTCCCATATTCTAAATCCCTATCCCATATTTTCTCCCCAGTTTCTCTATCCATATTTCCTGTTCTGTTCCCATATTACCCTTCCCTGTTCCTGTTGTCATTCCAGTTCTGAAGTCCCTTTCCCAGTCCCCTCTCTCTGTCCCTGTCCCCATTCCCGGTTGTTGGAGTGGAACAGACAAGCCTCTCTGACCCCCTCCAAAAGCAAACAGTATGCAAGAATTAAATTTAAAATATTTTGTGAAGCTAAAATACAGGAAACCACACAGACATTAAATAGAGGTCTAAGTTTTAGTATAAGGAATTAGAAATATTATGTAGCATAGATATGAAGTAAAAGTATAAGTCTTAGTGTGAAGTATGTAGAAATATGTTTTAAATACCATAAAGAACAAGAGCTGTGGAATCTTCTATAAAATAGTGGCTTTATTTAGACATTAAAACCTTAGTTTTAGACAAAATAAAATGACAGTAGGAATATTTTATATATTCTTCACATAGAACAGATAGGCCATTTGCACAAGTTATATGTAGACTTTAGTATTACGGAATTCTAATAGGTTTAGGAGAAATGCTTCAGGTTCTTGCTTTTGGCTCATTGGGTAATTTGTCAATAAATGTCTGTGTATTGGAACCAGAGCTCTCTCTCCCTCCTCTCTCATCGCTCTCTTTCTCCACCACCACCATCCTCATCACCACTACCAGCATGTGAGAGAATAAGAAGAGGAAGATGAAGAAGAAAAGAACAGAAGAAGAAAGGCCAGGGAGCATCTGCCTCTGGAGACTCTGCACCAGCCGCAGCTTCCACCTCTTGCAGCAGAGAGCTGCTCCTGCTTCCATCGGGACTTTATGGCAGAGAGATTGAACAGGGACTGGAGAGCCTTGGGCTCTTTGCCTTTGGAGCCTGACGTGCCTTGACAAGAAACAACTTTACAGCAGCCAGCAGCTGCTCTGCTCTGGGAAGATCTAAAGCCACAACCAATCCCCACAGCCGGTGCCTGTCCCGGTGCTGTTCCTGAGGGTGCCTCTGCCACGGGGGCCTGAGGGCTCCACAGCTCGGGCTGCCTGTGCCACACGAACCCTTCAGCCCTGCTGCTGCCCTTGGCCAGCTGCAGAGAGCACAAGGCTTTGGGCATTGCTCAGGGCCCCCAGCTGGCCACAGCAGCCCATCCTGCCAGCAGCCCTGGGCTCAGAGCCCTCCCTCCTGCTGATACCGAAATAATGAGAAAAAGGACTAATGTAGATATAGTAGTAGTCATGCTAAAGCTTAGAAAACTGCAGTTTTCGGACAGGCCCTGAGAACCTACCTTGTGAAACAATAGTCAAAAGAATTAGTAGAGCATATAAAACATTTAGAACTGTGAAAAACAATAATCAAAGGATTTAGTAGAGCATATAGAACATTTAGAAACTTTCAAGATAAGGCTAAAGTATAATAATAAATAAAGGGTTCTGGTGATGGGCAAACATGCAAGGGGGATTAAGGGGGGTAGCCTATAGTTCTGAGTAGACAAGCATGCAGAATTTATGACTTTTAGAAATAATGTCTACAAGATTTATGTAACTGTATTGTCTTGAAGAATGTGTACCTCTGTATGTAGACCACTTTGTAAAAGGATATAAAAACCTGATGGAAAAAAGGAACTGTGGGATCCTGACTTTGGACGCTAGTCCGCAGGTTCCCCGGGCCCTGAATAAAGCACCGCATAAACTAACTCTGTTAGTTTGTGTTCTGTTTGGGGCGTCGGGCAACACTGCTGGGGCCGTGCAGGGGCCATGGGCCTGCACCAGGCTCCTGTTCTTGCCACTGGGAGTGACTGGGAATTGCTGCAAGCATGCTGAGGGGCACTGGGATCATACTGGATCATACTGGCAGCAACTGAGACTGCACTGAGCATGACTAGGAGTGGCTGTGAGCAACTGGGATCAGGCTGGAACAAAGTCAGAGGAACTGGCAGTGACTGGGAACATGCTGGCAGCAACTGGGATACACTGGGAAGATTGAAATCATAGTGGTGGAAAATGGGAGCAACTGGAACCACATTGGATAATAATGGGAGCAGCTATGCCTGTGCCAGGGCCATACTAGGATCCTACTGGAACTGGCTGGGATCATACTGGAATCAGGCTGGGGGTGAATGGAAAATTTCTGTTTGTGAGTGGAACCATGATGGAGGTGACTGGGAGCAACTGGGCCCACACTGGGAGTGACAGGGAGTCACTTTGGGCATGGCTGGAATATTACTGAGTATCTGGGAATGACTGGGGTCATACTGGGGTGACTGGGATTGTAGCAGAATTGTCTGGGATCATCTAGGAAGTGACAGGGATCATCCTGGAAGTAACTGGGACCATATTGGGAGTGACTGGAGTCATACTGTGATCATCCTGGGAGCCACTGGGTATGAATGGAACCTGACTGGGGGTTAGTGGGAGCTACTGGGCCCATGTTGGGAGGCAAACATGGACACATTGGGAGCAACTGGGATCAACTGGAAGCTAATGGAAATAGGTGAGGGAACTGAGACCACATCTGGGATCATACTGGGAGTAAGTGGGATTATACTTTGGACAAGTGACAGAAACGGGTCATACTGGAGGCAACTGGGAGTAACTGGGAAAGACTGGGATCATTCAGAGGTAACTAGAACCATACTGTGCAACTGAGATATACTGGGAGTGTGTGTAACCATACTGGGGGAACTGGAACCACACTGAGAACAGCTGGGATCATGCTGGGGACAGCTGGGAGTGAGTGGGACCATGCTGAGGGGGACTGGGAGTATTCTAGGGGGGATCATACTGGAAGGAACTGGGAACAACTGGAACTATTCTGGGAGACTCGAATCATACTGGGATTATAGTGGGTGTCAATGGACCCTGACTGGAGGCTACTAGGAGCTACCAGGCCCATGCTGGCAGCCAAATGCACACATACTGGGATGAACTGGGAATGACAGGATGCATGCTGGTTACAACTGAGATGTACTAGGAGTGACTGGGATAATCCTGGGGGCAACTGAACCATGCTGAGGTAACTGGGAGTGCCTGGGAATGACTGAGAATGTTCACAGCAACTGGGATATACTGGGAGTGCCTGAGACCATTGGGATGGTGAGACTGGGACAAAATTGGGAGCCACTGGGAATGTGCTGGGGAGTACTGGGGGCAAATGTGAGTGACTGGGGCCCTGTTGGGAGAGACTGGCATCATAATGGGAGTGACTGCGACTGTACTGGGGGCAACTGGGAGAACTGGGAACACATTTGAAAAAAGCTGGAGGAACTGGCAGCAACTGGGACCCTGCTGGGGGCGAAGTGTGTCACAATAGGGAATGGCTGGGAATGACTGGGTTTGTACTGGGAGCAACGGGGATCCCGCAGGCACCGAGGGGAAGTGACCAGGATCATACTGGGAGTGACCGGGCTCATACTGGGAGCAGCCATTCCCGGCACTGGGACCCCCGAACCCCTTTGCGGCCATCGCGCCTCTCCAGCCCCAGCACCCCCGCCGGGGTCCCGGCAATCCCAGGGGTCCCTCCCCCCTCTCGGGGTCCCGCTTTGGGGTTCTGGGGCTCTCCTCTCTCTGGGGTCCCGCTCAGGGAAGCCGCGGCTCTCCCGGGGCTCCCCCAATCCGGTGTCCCCCCGCCGATGCCGCCGGCCCCGCGCGGTCCCCACGGGCCCCGGCAGAGCTCGCAGGGCCCGGCCCGGGAAGCCCAACCCCCATTGCGGGGAGACCCGCATCCCCCCGCCCCCGCCGGGGCTCTGCCGCCACCGGGACCCCCAAAAACACCTCCCGGGGACCCCCCGATGTCCCCCCGAGGGGCATCTGCGGCTCGGCTCTGGAGCGCTGCAAGCTCCAAACATCCCCCCCAAAACACCCAAACCCAGAGACCCCCCCGGGATATTTGGGTTGAGCTCCCCCTCCCCGGGCACCTGGGATGTGGGGCGATGGTCCCGGGGGCGCTGCGAGTTCACGGAGCTCCAGGATAGCGTGGTTGAATCGCTTCTTCTCTCCTCCTGCTTCTGCTGCCCCTTCCTCCCTCATCCTCCTCCTCCCCCGTTAGGAGCCGGGAGGGGATGGGTCAAGGGAAGGGCGAGAACTGTGAGAGGAAAGGGGCGGGGTCAAAGGGCCACACAGTCCTAAAAGGGTTTGGTTTGGCCTAAAATCACCCAAAAGGGCCTCAAATGCAGCCTAAATCCACCAGGTTTGGCATAAAATCAGCCAAAGGGGCCTCAAATCCACAAAAAAGGGGTCTAACATCCTGAAAATGGACTTACCATTGTCCAAATGGTGCCTAAATTCCAACCTAAAACTGCCCAGTTTATCCTAAAATCACCCAAACAGGCCTAAAATCTTTGGTATGGAGACCGAGACCAAAATGGGCTCCAGAACTGGCACTGGGACCAAGACTGAGACCAGCACCAGCACTGGGACCAGCACCGGGAGATTTCTGGGACTGGGAGCGGCACCGGAACCAGCACCGAGACTGAGATTGGCACTATGAGCACTCTGGGACCAGCACCAGAACCAGCACCGAGACTGAGATTGGCACTATGAGCACTCTGGGACCAGCACCGGCACCAGAACCAGCACCGAGACTGAGATTGGCACTATGAGCACTCTGGGACCAGCACCAGAACCAGAACCAGCACCGAGACTGAGATTGGCACTATGAGCACTCTGGGACCAGCACCAGAACCAGCACCGAGACTGAGATTGGCACTATGAGCACTCTTGGACCAGCACCAGAACCAGAACCTGCACCGAGACTGAGATTGGCACTATGAGCACTCTGGGACCAGCACCGGCACTGGAACCAGTTTTGAGCAATTCTGGGATTTTGGGGGTAGCATTGAGAGATTTTGGGGGGTTGGAGGGATTTTAGGGTGTTTCTATAGCATTTAGCAGTGGTTTGAAGGGATTTTGGGGTGGTTTGGAGTAATTTTCGGTGGTTTCTATGGGATTTTGGGGGGTTTCCATAAGATTTTGGGGCGGCTCGAAGGGATTTGGGGCATTTCTGGGCAGGTTTGGGGTATTCAGGGGTGGTTTTGAGGTGTTTCTCTGGGAGTTTGGGGTGTTGCTCTAGGATTTGGGGTGTTTTGGGACAGTTTTCAGGTATTCCAGGCAAGTGTTTTCGGGTTTGGGGTCCCTTTTTGGTGCAGGAGATCTTTGTGGGATGCTCTGGGTGATCTTGGAGCCCTGCAGGGCCCCGCGGGCGGTGCCGCCTTCAACTCGGTGTTGAACTGCACCAAGGGGATGTTGTGGCGCCCGGGCACAGGCACAGCTCCTTGAACCCGGGAACCTGGCACAAGGAATGGGGTCAGGGACAGCCCAAGAAACCGGGAATGGTACCCCAAAACACCTGGAAATGGTCCCCAAAACACCTGGGAATGGTACCCAAAACACCTGGGAATGGCACCCCAAAACACCAGGGAATGGTTTCCAAAAAATCTGGGAACGGTCCCATGAAAATTCTGGAATGTTCCCTCAATAATTCAGAAATATTCCTCGAAAATTCACAAACATTTCTCCCAAAAACCCAGGAATGTTTCCCCCAAAAAACTGGGAATGGTCCCCCAAAACACTTAGAAATGGTAAATCAAAAATTCGGGCATGGTACTGTAATAATTGTGATTTGTGCTAATTAAATTGGAACTATATTAGCAAAATTTTTGCTTTATAATCAATAGAAAAATTGTATTTAATTGTCATAAAGCAGAAAGGATAAAGGAAATGGTTAAACAAAGCAGATGGAATCATCCTCCAGTTGTTTGGTGGGAGTGAGGATAGTAAGGATATAGGTCTAAGAACAGCAACTAGAAATAAAACTTTTGACCTTGAATTGAACCAAATTGGGATCATTGCAGGCACTGGACACTGGACTAAGACCTGTTGTGGGAACATATATTTAATGATACAACCCTGAGCTTAGTTGGTGGTTGCAATCTGCCCCTGCAGGAATTACTGTGTACCAATCAGAGCTGATTTCAGGAGAGCTGGGTTTCTTAGTTTCTTCCTTATCTTGGGAGTTGTGCCAGATGTCTTTTTGGCCCCTCAACTCTGCATTCTTTTTGTCCACTCTCAGTGGGCATCCTCTCCCTGAGCTTTGTTAACCTTCCCCTGGATCTGAGCTTCTGCTCCTTGAAGCATGTCAAGGCCTGAACCTTAACAAGGCAGTTCTGCCAACAAGGAATTTGTCTTTCTGTCCCATGGGCATCACTTGGTGCTTGTTTCTTAATTGCTGTCTATTTGATGGATTAAATCTCCTTTCCAGTTGATTTGGCTTGAAAATATTCAAAGATTAAATGTATCAATACCAAGAGCATCCTTAAGAATTCTTCTCCATGTTCTACATCTTACATCACATATAACTAACGAAAATTAAATTACAGTTTATGAGCAGCGAAGCAGAAATTCCATCCAGAACAGCTGCCAACAGATGGATGGCTCTGGCTATGGAACAGGAGCTAATAATGCACCTGTGGCTGACTCAGGCCCTGCAGAACAGGGAGCAGCAGAGGAGGGAACTGCACGTTCACAGTATGTATGGCTCATGCCCTGCCAAGCACAGAATTTTGTGCCTTCTTTTCTGTGTGTGACTCAGCCATACAAGTATCCCTGCTTACTCTACTTAATTCCCTCCTTCTCCCACGCTGCATGATGATCAAATGATGCCATTTGCATTTGGGGAGAAAAAGGCAGCCCAAGGCAGATGTACAGCTTTGCACACAACCTTAGAGACGAGTGTGGGGGGAGTATGGCAAAAAAATGGGCATTGCTTAACTTCAAATCCCAGAGCTGAGTGACTGACTACACCTTTCCTCTAGTGAAACCAGGACAGTCTTTTCCTCTGGGCAGGAAAATCCCAAAACCTCATTAACAGCAGCAAACAGGGTTAAAGACAGCAGTATTTTTCAAAGGAAATTTGTCATGCCTACTCAGTGCAGTTGTGTCATTATGTGAGATTTTATGTATCAGTAATCATTGAAGTGTGGTGATATTAACAGCTGCATGTTCTTTCTACTTCTCTTCCCTCTAGTGCACAGCAAGGAGTTATTATTAGGTGTCCAATTTGCATGGATTTTTACTCAGAGGTGAGGATCCTGTTGTCATTCTTTCTGCATTATGGGAGGAGGAGGATGCCAGAAGGGGGGCTGCACTGATCAGTTGGCTGATGTGGGATGCTGTGGGCAGCTGGCTGGAAGCACAGCCCCTGCTGTGAAGCTCCTCAAGTCACTTCTTGGTGAAGTGATGCTGGCCTCATTTGCCTGGTGCCAGTGGAGCAGCAAACTCCAATTCTTTCTCCCAACACATGTTGTGGTTTTCTTTCTTCCAGATCGTGCAAAGTGGACGACAGCTTGTGGCAACCATGTGTGGCCACCTCTTCTGCAGTGAGTGCCTCCCTGTTGCTCTGGAGACTGTCGGCACCTGCCCAACCTGCAGAATGGAACTGACTCCAGACCTGTATTTTCCCATCTACATATGAGTGTGTCTGCTTCTCAGGACACACTCAGATGGATCTTGGAGCATGGGCGATGTAAAGACTTGTTGCTTGATGTATATAATTGTTGCTGTATATAGTTACATTTTTGCTGAATTCAATTAGAAATAAAGTTTTGATTGATTTAATCTAGTCTGTCTGCTTCTCTGTTCTGGACTCTGCTGACAGACAGAGATGTTGTTGAACAGGTGGAAATAAGGCTCTTGCTTTGAGCAGTCAGAAGGTTGTTCTTTTCATCACATTGTAGTCATTGATTGGGGAGAAATGTGCTAAAGCCATGAGCGTTGCATTTCTTGTGGCCAGCATGTGTTGTACAGGGGAAAAAGGAACAGGCCCTGCTTGGGGTGCGAGGGATTCAGTTTCTCAGGGCACACTCTGGTGGATGCTTTGGTGGAAATGTCATGATTTCATTGCTCAGCATGCAAGAGTAACATCCAAAGAAAGCAACTTTCTTTGACAATAAGTAGTACATCAACAAACTGCTGCATCCAGTCTTGTAAGGTTTCATTAGAATTAGGATCTGGAGGCTTTTGAAGGAATGTTTTTTGGATGTATGAAGCTGGTTACTGACTTGGAGCTGGTATCAGTACAACTCTGTTGTAGCTGCAGTTCCTTCAATTCTGGCATTATAATCCTAAGGTAGATAGAAAAGAAATGCAATTGTCCAGAGATATAATAATTGGACACTGGGGAGGAAATAAAATTTCTTGTGTTACATAAAAGTAATAAAGAGGCAAAGACAGATCTCCAGTAAATAATGCAACAGTAAATTCATTGTGCCATGATACAGAGTACTGAAAACTAAACTTTCCTTACTTCCAGCATTGTCTTGAAGCCCACTTTTCTGTCTTTCTCCGTTTCAGTGTTTTTTTCCTTTAGAGTTCTGTAATTTTGTTCACCTTTACGTAGTAGGATCTCAAAGGCCTCTGCAGGGTCCCTATCTATTGTTTCATAATTATTAGGGAATGATAGGTCAAGTGTTCCCAAAATGATGTTGTAGCTATCAAGAAGGACAGAAAGTACCTTCACAGCTTTTCTAAAAAGTGTTTATGTGGGGAGGCGATACTTATTTCTCAAGGAAGCTGCACAGTTAGATGGAAGCCATAGACGTGTTAGGTTAGAGGACTTCCAAGAGGCCTTCCTCTCCTTTTCCCTGTTGTGGCAATGAGACTGACCTCCATGTAGGTCATTGGGTAGTCCTTCTGAGCAAAAGACTTACCTTTCTGAAATTATTGGTCAACCTCCCCAGGTTTTATAACCTTTCAAAGACAATAATTAGCTGCTGCATGATTACTCCAGCCAGCTCTGCCAGGACTCTCAGGTGGGTCCTCTCTACTCTTATGGACTTGTATGAGTTACACAACTGCAGCCAAGTATGGGAAAAGAAATTGTGGCTGTGGTAAAATGGGAAATGGCAAACATGGAGGAAACGGGTACATTTCCTCGCCTCTGAAAAACATGGGTAAGCCTGAAATGTAATTTTTAAATTATTCGGGTAAAAAAAAAAAAAAGGATAAAATCCCCATCTAGTAGCTACCTTACTGATCAGATGTTTTAGCCTGATATTCTCCAGATAGCTGGAGTACTTCTGGTACAGGCATGTGGAAAGAAGCAGTGAGGAATAAATGTGCAGAGAGGGGAGGGTGAGCTGAATTAAGCATGGTTATTTGACATGCTCCAGCTGTGGAACTCTCCCTCTAGCAATTTTCCCCTCCCCTGTCATATGTTTGCAGAAAGGTTTTTAATCTGGTATGTCCTGGACTGTGGACCATTTTTGGGTTATCTGTGGCTGTTTGAATTGATAGAGGTAAGAGCTGCTTATGTGGTGTTTGGGATTTTTTTGTCTTTTTGTGACAGGCTGATCTCCAATTTGGTTGCATTCAGTCTCTATAAAAAATGCACATTAAAACACAAGCATAAGCTGAAGAAAATAATGTAGTTTATTTTAATAGCTTATATGCAAAGAATCCTACTATTTTGCAAAGAAAAGACAAAAATGGTGGTCTGGGATATCATAACCAACTTCTTGTAGAGCTCTTGGGGTGCAAATAAGTTTGCAAACTCTAAGTTAAGTGATTGCATTTTAGAGCGTGCATATTTCTATTTAGCCAGTGGAATGTCCCACAACAACTACCAATAAGCTGGGTTTTCAATTAGGGTTTTAAATAGAGGAGGTTTTAAATAAGGACAATGAATTTATGCGTAGTTAAAATAGATGATAGGGAAGGATCATGGGGGATGGAAGCCTCATGGTTTCAAACTTAGGCCAAGAATTTTGAGCCAACTGCTATTCATTACAAATACTCATTTGTTGCTCCTTTCTCAGGGGTGCCAGTGTTGGCAACCAGAAGAATCAAAGTTTTGATTCACTACTGCAAATCCCAGGCACCCTCCTTCAACTGAGGTCTGCAATGGGCAACTTCCTAAAATTACCTTTTATCCAATTTTATTCTGCAACTATGAAAAGGCTGTAGAATTGCTGAACTTCTGGTTATTATTTGGGGTTTGTCCAGCTAACATTACTTTTCAGTTTAAGCTGTAGATTCTCTCATGAATAGGTGCCCATTTTTATACCCATTTTTCAGTGTTACAGTTCCTGAGCTATAAGGCATGTATCTTACTAGAGCTCAATATAAGCTTGGATGATGACATACTGGGCTGATAATAACTCTTGATGTGTTTTATTGGCATTGTTCTCTTATACAAAATCGCATCAGATACAGACTATTGAGTTGCCTGAGAGGTCAGTGGTTATAGTAGGTGTGTGTAATTTTGCACACATTTAGCTAAGTTTGTAGAAAGAGCTAATGTTTGGCACCTGTGAAAGTTGTTTTTATTCATCTGGCATACTTCCATTCAAATACCCATTTAATGTGGTCACCAACTATAGAAATAGTTAAACAATACTGTAAATGGACATGTTTACTTTGTTGAGATGATTGCTGACACACTGAATAATTTTTATTAAGTAATTTGGCGACAAGCATCTCTTTACTTTGGAAAAAGGAGAAAAAAAGCTCTAGCAAACACACTTCCTTTCAGTTTTCGTATTTGCAGTGTTTATATAGGGGGATATAATTAGAATTTCAGGATAAATTGCACAAGGTATTGGAAGAAAATCAAGACTAAAATAGACATACAATTCCTCTTTTTAATTTTTTTTTTTATTTGACCATTGCACACAAACATTTGGATATAAATAGACACCTCATCCATGTTGGAGTAACATTTTACATTCAGAGTAGAGTTCTGGATAAGAAAATCCTTTTCAAAGTGATCTGAAGCAAACACGCAATTTGAAACATTTGGTTAGTCTATGAATCTTTACTGCAGTTAGATTACATTCATATGCTCTGTAGTAAATACCAAAAAAGCCCTCTGAGGCAAAACATGTTCCAGCTGATTAATCCTTACCGAGAGAAGTTGCAACTGCGGTTGTTTTTAGTTCTTGATAAGTTTGCATCAGCAGGGTATTGTGCACTATTGGTATACACAATAGCTACTCTTACAAGAATAAACACCACTGGCATGTACACTGCCAACCTGACAGACATAAATCAGCTAATCAATTTGATGGTAGCACTTGCCTTACCTGAAAGAAGTGGGAGCACTCAAGTTCTGAGGAGAACACAGTACTGTTCTGTGCCCACCATCGTTATACAGAATTTGCTACTGCATGTGGAGATTGCTGGAAAATATAATTTTATGTTGTTCCCTGTGAATCCAATCTTGAAGAATGTTGGTGTCTCTCTGATGATCTGTTAACCAAGAAAATATAGGCACACACATGCTCAAAATTGCTAGGAATTAACACTTATCTTCATCTACAGGGAAGAGTCAGTACAATGCAGAAGACACTAGGATAAAGTTTTGAGCTGGTGTTCTCTAGCTGTACTTTTGAAGTGTAGTGCTTTCTGCCTGGATGATCAAGTCCACTAGATTAATTTCTTATATGAAGCACAGCAGGTTTCTGTAAGTGCTGACTCTCCCAGTTGTGTGTATGCACCTTCCATTTATTGAGAAAGAGCAGAAAATACCTTTATTTGGTAATTTGCTGGTTTGAACCAAGAAAACCAAAGCTGAATTTGACATCCATGAAACCAAATAGGAATAAATTACTCAAAGCAGTAAATGCCAGAAGATGCTAGTTAAATTCTGATCAATACTCCTGACCTTGCTGTGCTGTCACAGGTTTTGAGATGCAGAAGGAATCTATAGAGATTTCTACATGAGATGCTCCTAGGGCACACTGATACAGTATTCCTTGGGGTTGCACACACTGTACAGAGTTGCACTAAAAGTGAGCACACCTAACTTTTCATTCATTAATGAATGATATTATTGATATCCCCTATTGATGTTGGGGAAATTATTCAGAAACTAAATGAATTAAAAGTTCAGGACAACCAGATTTGGCTTCAATGTTGTTTGTTTGAACCCAAAAATTGTAATCTTCTGGGAACCAAGAACCAGAGATTAGCATCTTCAGTGTCATTTACACCACAAACTTGACCCTTCTTTTGGTTTCTTCCTGATTTAACATGCTTAAAGTACATTCATTTTTCTCTAGGTGACCATTGCCTTTCCTTTCAGTGGAAGTAGAAACTGGGTACTATGCAAGCCCAACAGTCTGATTTTCTGAAGGACAGCTGACATTCTTCAACAGCACTTAAAGGAAAAATGACACCTCATTTAACTGGATAGTTTCCCTCTGCCTTTGAGAGCTGATAGTTTGTCATTTTAAAGGTGCAGCTTTTACACTATTCAGATTATTGGAAAATATTTTAGAGCAGCTCAGGAAGAAGGTAGAGCTCTCTATAAATACTTTCTTTTCTACCTTTTAAACTCTAATAGTTCCCCTACTTGATTAAGCATAGTTCTCAGTCATGGTTGGTTGACAAGAGAAGACCAGCTGGTGTCAGCTACCTGGACTTGTGCAAAGCACTTGACGCTGTCCCACATGACATCCTTCTCTCTAACCTGGAGAGAGATGGATTTGATGGATGGACCACTGAATGGTTAAGGAATTGGCTGCATAGTTGCACTCAAAGAGTTGTGTCCAAGTGGAGAGCAGTGACAAGAGGTGTTCCTCAGGGGTTGGTGTTGGGACTGGCAATTTCTAATGTCTTTGTCTGTGACAGGGACAGTGGAGTTTTAGTGCACCCTCTGACAGCTCGCTGAAAATACCAAGCTGAGTGGTGTGGTTGACACGCTGGAGGGAAGGATTATCACTCAGAGGGACCTTGGCAGGTTCAAGAGGAGGGTCCATGCAAACATCATGATATTCAGCAAGGCCAAATACCAGGTCTTGGATCAGGGGAATCCCAAGCACAAATATAGGCTGGGTGAGGAATAGATTGAGAGCAGCCCTGAGGAGAAGGACTTGGGAATGTTGGTGGATGAGAAGCTCAACACAGCTCATCAATGTGAGCCTGCAGCCCTCTGTCCATCCACAGACCTAGTCATTAATTCTGTCACTAAGTCTGTTACCTGTGGATTCTGTAGAGCTCTGCAGGACTGTTTTCAATATATCTTGGAACATTTTGATATAGTCTGAAAAACAGTTTTTTAAACTGTCAATAGATTTGTTGCAGTCTTTTTCAGATTTCCCCTCTCCTTTAATGATATTCATTACAACTCTACCTGAAATTTTCTCATTTCATCTTCTACAGTCTCCTCAGAGAGATGAAGAAATCTTCTAGTCTTGTGCTCCCAGTCTAAGTCAGAACTGTTTTATTTCTCTGTCTTAAGAAAATCACAATTTGGGAGAATTGTGGTTTATTCCAACGGTTCAGGCATGTGTCAGATTGCATTTTAAAGGGAGCACAATACCTATTGTCTCCTCTAGAAAGATATCCCTGAAAACACATGGAAGTCTTCAAACTGCTATTTTTATTTATTTGTTTTCAATATACAGCTTCAAAATGAATGTAGGATAAAATAAAATTGAATGCTACTGCATTGTTTTAGCAGGATATAAAATAATCAGTAAATATCCACCAAAATCCATAGGCTGAAACTGCTTAATTTCCTTTCATGCTCAGCACTTAAACCCATCTTAAATCTTTTGCATCCTCGTCTCTCACAGTGTATTCTGAAGATGTGAAGTTCATGCACAACTTAGTCTCTCAAATACTACCTAATGAAAACCAGAAACAAAATCTGTAATGCTGAAAGGCATTAAAAAACTCCCAAGCAGCTCTCTGTGCACTAATCACCATACCAGTCACGTGCTTTATTTATCTTTATTTATTTATTTATTACTACACTATCTTTACTACACTACTTCTATGAGATCGTTTGTTTGTTTTGACTTAAAACATATGAAAATTTTATTGCTATAAACTTCTGCTTTCACAGAGGTTTCACTGAGTCCTGATCTGTCTAACATCTTTGTTACTGAACTGGATGATGTGGCTCGTGTGCCCCCAGCAAGTTTGCTGATGGCCCCAAACTGAGAGGGTGGGAGGCTGGCACGCCTGAGGGTCATGCTGCCATCCAGAGGAATTGGACAGGCTGGAGCAATGGGCTGGCAAGGGCTCTATGCAGTTCAGCAAAGGAAAGGGCAAAGTTCTGCATCTGCAGAGGAACAAGCCCATGCACTGCACACTGACAGCTTTGCAGAAGAGAGCCTGGGGGTCCTGGTGAACACCAGGCTGAACAGGAGGCAGCAGTATGACCAAAGGCAGTACCTGGGCTACATTAGCAGGATTGCTGCCTGCAGGTCAAGGGAGGTGATCCTTCCCCTCTACTCAGCACTGGTAAGGCCATACCTGGATTGCTGGGTCTAGCACTGGGCTCCCAAATACAAGAGAGATACCAAACTACTGGAGAGGAGTCCAGCAAAGAACCACTCAGTGTTTAAAGGCCAAAACCATTTCTCCCAGGAGGAAAAGTGGAGAGAAACAGGACTTTTTAGCCTGAAAGATGAGAAGGCTTGGGGGAATTTCATCAATGTGGAATAATACCTGAAAGGAAGGTGGTGTAGAGCAGATGGAGCCAGGTACTTGCCAATAGTGTCCAGTGACAAGACAAGAGGCTGTGGACTCAAACAGGAGATTCCACCTGAACATGAGAAAACATTTTTTCACTGTGAGGGTGACTGAATACTGGCATGGGTTGCCCAGAGAGGCTGAGGGGTCTTCATCCTTGGAACTATTCAAAAGCTACCTGGACACAGTCCTGGGCAACAAGCTGCAGTGACTCTGCTTGAGGAGGGAGGTTGAACCAGGAGACCAGCAAAGGTCCCTTTCACTCTCAACTATTCTTTCAGAGTTTGCTTATATATAAATATATATAAGCTTAATATAAAGTTGAATGGAGAAGTTGGGTCAACAATATCAAAACTAAATGAAAACCCTTCCTCAGAGCATCTGCAGTAGGTTTTCCTGGCTACTACTTTCCCTTGGTGTCTCAAAATATACTAAGAATTTCCTGTGCATCAAAACAAGAGTGAAATTAAATAAAGAATTCCATTAGACACAGCCATTTTCCTCTTGAGAATAGCAACTTAAACTCATTTATATAAGCATTCAAGGTCAATTTATCAGCAACCAGTACCACAGGATGCATGTCATTACACAACTATAGCTGAGCTTAGGCAAGCAAACATACAGCACCTGAAATCAAACAAAACTGAGGGAAAACCAGGACCAAGAGTGATTCATTTAATTACATCTAATTTACTCCATCTTTGCTAGAATTTATGTAGAGATTCAGGTTCATTATGAAAAAAAAAATAAAACAGCTTAAAGGACCAGGTTAAACTAGTGTTTGATCATTTCTCTCTGGAAAGGCTTTGTCATAATTTATAATTTATATAGGAAGTCTGGGCAGCATACCCATTCTTGCCCTCCCTCCCCCAGTATTGGCAATGAGCCCAAGGCACAGGGAGAAACAAAGTAATGCAAACTGTTTGACAGTCTAAGCTGGTACCTTGGGCAGTTGTGAATCATTTTCTTCTGGTTCTGCATCTCCCCGTGTATTTCTTGCTGTAAGGACCATAATTCATGAGCAGGAACAATTGAATCCATGCTGCACCAGATTGTTTGCTGCTTTTGTCATAAAGACAATTCTGGTAACTTTTCAGGTTGATTTATGGCTCTTTCTTACATATTAAAATTCTTATACAACCCAATTTTCCCCTAGCTTGCAGTTTTGGCTCATGAAAGAGAAAACTTAGCTGAAGTCCATAATTTTTTCAGGTAATATACAAAACTGCTGGCCTGCTTGATTCAATACAGTTTCTATTAGAATTATGATCAAGAACGTCTTCATGCAAATCTCTTCTGTTAATGTTACCTTTTTCTTTTGTTGAAATTGTAGCAGAAATTGTGAGGTGTAGCTTCAACTCACATATTTGTGGGTTTTGATTCTTAAAATCTTTTTAATAGCTATCTTCTGCATGACATATGTGACTTTTTTCTCCTTTATATTTCATTTAGTTATGGAGAGTAATCTGGTGATTACATTTTTGTTTTTTGAGGTTTTTTTTCTTTTTTTAAGACTGTCATCTGCCACTAATGTTGTTGAACAGCAGGCTTTTATGCACCTCTTGCCCTTGAAAAAGACAGTGCACTGTTGACTCGTTGCTGAGTGTGTATTTTCTTGCCATACAAGTAATTCTTTGGTAAATTCCATTAAGGCTGAATGTCTTGCTTGTACCTCAGTTTTGTTCTCCCCCTTCTGACTGCTAAGTGCATGTGCATGCAGTCCATGGAGATGATAATGATTTAAGTGACAAAGTACCAAGGATGTATAGTGTGGTGCTCCTGTGTTCAAGCATTTGCCTTCCCAAGGAAAGGAGACAGCATCAGGCATTGGCTGCACGGTGCAAAACTGGACATGAAGAGCTGTAGCATGATTTGAAAAACCTGCTGTAAAGCTACAGGAGTTGTATTGGGCTCAGTGTATTACTGGAATAGTAGAATCATACAAAAATTACATGGAAAAAGTGAGAAAAAGTAGACTGACTCCCTAATGATCAGGGTAATGTTAAATTTGGGGGATTATCATTGTGATCCCCTGTGCAAAATATGTTTGGTATCAAAATTGGTAATGTGGAGAGCTAGAAATCTTTTAAAATTATATATGCATTTTTTCATGCATATGAAATTTTACAGGGTTTAAAAGGCAAATTATTGTTTATTTACAGGGAAAGATAACTTCTTTGCACTGTACTGAAATGCAGTAAACTTCAACACAAATACTACTCGTAGTTTTTAAAGAAGGATCAAGAATGTGTGGAAAAAACACGCTGGAAAAAAAATTAATTTGGAAGACTTCATGCAGAAAAGCATATGGGAGCTTTTGAACTAGTATCCAAAGCACAGGGTTTATCTGTATAGAAGGTAATTGGATACTACAGTGTCTGACAGGTTGGATGACTTTCTTACTCCTTCAAGAATGTTTACTAAGAGAAAGCTGGAGTACAAGAGTGATTTAGCTGATTGAATTGCTGTATTACCTTGATACCTTATAGTTTTATTATTAGCATGGGAGTCATAGAGATTCTTTTCTGCCATGTGATGAAGAAAATATTTACTTAATAAATTTTACTTTTAAATATGCCACAGAATTGCATATCCCCAGAGGAAAAGTAGTGACATTGAAAGTTTCATAGGAAATTTGGATTTGGATTCTTTCCTTCTGTTCCATTTAGTAAGAGGTATACATGTTACAGTGAAAATGGAGACTGTGATCCTGCTTGCCATTAACTACAAATCAAGTGATTTTTACACAAGTCATGGTGTGATTTAAAGACTTGGGATATTGTGGGCTTTGTGGTCAACTTTCTCAGCCTCAACGAGGGTGAAATACCTAGAAAAGAGGAAGGATGGATTTGTGGTTTAAGTATGAAATTGGAAAACAGGAGATGTGTTCCTGGTTTGATGACAGATTGTTTGATTTGTGGAAAAGTAATTTTCTGTTCCTTAATTTCTGCTTATGCAAATGGGAGTGTTATTGACTGATTCTGCTGAATAGAGGACTTGATTTATTAACATTCATAATGTGCTTTTAGACAAGGAGCAAGTCAATATTAGGAAATGGACTCAAAAGAACTTATTTAATACCTTCCTCAAAGAAAAGTTACTTGGCAGTAGAATACCCTGAAGGCAATATCTTTTATTGGTGTGTATCAAAATTAAGATAAATTTTAAAGTTCTTCCTGTGTTTTCTGTCATATCTACCATATTGCATCATCTACCATATCTACCAATATCTGTCAGCCTAAAATATCTGCCACTTGTATCTTTGTAGCTCTTTTATAAAAAAAATATTGTCTGTCCAGACGATGCCAGGGAGTATTCCAGAAACTGTTTCTGTTCTGTTGGTTTTCCCCCTCAGGAATGGTTACAGCACAAATATATAACAAAGAGCATATGAAGACCTGGAGTTCATCCAGTAGCAAAAGTTTGGAACACTGAGACTGCTGAGCATAGACTACCCCAGGTGAAGTAAAAGTAAGAAGTGCTGTTAGAGAGGAGCAAGTTCCACATACAAGGAAGGTTCATTTCACTAGACTACACTGTAAATAAGCTTGTCTTCCTTAGAACTGAGTTTCCTGTTGTTTGCACGTGTTTTTAGCTGATGTTCCTTGTATTACTGGTTACTTGTGTGGCTCATGATAGTGGTTCTTGATCCTTTAATGGAGTATACACTGCAAATATACTCTGCATTGTACTACTGTGGATTTTTGAAGCATCACTACTTCCTGAGCAGCGCATCAAACATATTCCTGCAAGTGTAGTTAAACTGCAGTGTGACAGATGTCACTCTGTCACACTTGCCATCCCAGAAGCAGCAGTTGCCCTCATCACCTTTACCCTCCCCACAGCAGAATTAGCAAGACCCTCTCTCAAAGCATTTCTTCACTCTGCCACCTTATCACCAGGATTTGGATTTGTGTGCAGTGAGGTGTGCCTTCATCACTTATGCTGCAGAATACAGAACAGAATGTATACCTGGGACTTAATTTCCTGGGAAATTATAGATAATTCAGGACCTAATGGCCTCGCTAATGGCATGGTCAGCTGCAAGTATTTTCAGCTGCAAGTGTTTTTGACTATTCCTCCGTTCTCAACCCAGTGTATCTCATCAAGTTTATGGTCTTTGTTTGCATAGAAGGGTCTCAATCTGAGCTCAATATACCCATGAGACTAATAGTCTGAGATAGAGACCATGGCTGATAGTGTCCCTTTTTTTAGCACAAGACACATAAAGATAATTATGGAGGAATGAGGAAGATTTAAAAAACCCACTATGGATCACTATGCTTGAATAAAAATGAACACCTTTTCAGGCAAAATTCACCTTCCTATGATTTCTGTTTTTTTCATACACAAGGATAGCAGCATTGCTGTTCAAAAGAATATCTTCCTCTGTGTTTCTGCTTCATTGTTGCTGATTTGCAGCTAAAATCTGATTATCATGTTATGCTTAACCAAGTGTCTTACCAGTACCTTTAAAGAAACTTTCTTGGATACTTGTTCTAGTCAATCATATGAGTGCTTGATGCACAGCTGCTGGGCTTCTATTGTTAGTTAAGTCCTGATGCACATCAGGTCAGCCCACCTGATGGCATCAGCATTTTGCCAGACTTTCACACTGCTTCACTAAACATAAGACACAAAACTGCTTTTTATTGTCATACTGCCAACAACTTCTCCATCTCCATCTTCTATATAGTATCTTCATGCATACCTACACAACTTGATACACCTTGAACTCATCAAGAGGTCTGGTTCTTTGACAGCTCACTCAGTAATCCTTCTACTGCCATGGACATGAGAAGCTGCCTTGTTAAGAAAACTCCACTAGTGATGATAAACCACTGCCAAAACAAATGAATTCAGAAGTGACTGGATGTTCAGTTTCACTGATGGGTATGAATGTGTGATATGTGTTTTTTCAGTGACTGGTTAACTGGTTTTTTGGGCTGATGTTCCAAAACAAATTACACAGGCAGCAGAAGTTAACCAAGAGCAGACAATCTTAATCAGACTAGGCACCATGTCTAACCAGCACACTAGTATTAATATTCAAGAGAGCCAAAAAGGCTGCTGAGGAAGTCTTAAACACTCAGTGCAGTCTGGAGAGATTAAATTATCTTACCGCTATTTGTGAGTGAACATGCTTTAAAGGAATAGTGTGTGCTCTAAAGCTGATGTGTACATTAAGTACCATTATGCAGCATTGCATTAAAGGAATTGATTTTATGACATGTCTCTTTGGACATGAGAGGGAAGGTGTCAGGTTGCTCTAGACCTTAATTCAGAGTGATGTTCAAATGTTGCTTTTGGCACTTGTCCTAGACTTAGCTGTGGTGCAATTTGTGGACACTTTTTTTTACAAGTTGGAAAGGCGCATGCAGATGCTGTTACCAGAAAGAAATCCTTGTGGTTATCATAAATAGGTTATCTCCCCTTCTGCCCATTAAATCTTGACACTGATTTCACTATGCATGGACTGTTATACCACATCACACATCCAAGTGAAAAAAAAACAATTATCAATCAGTCAAGATCTGGCAATCAGCTCCATATTTCAGCAGGGATCTAATACAAGCCAGATGCTCTTCTGTCTTTCCCAAACAGCCCTGTGTCATTGCATTCACTGCTTGGCTATCAGCTTCTCACATGAATGGAGGAAACCAGGTTTGGTCCTCAGTGCAGGTTTTATATCTAAGTCCTCTGAGGTGGCTTGCATATTATCTGAGCATAGGTACAAGCACCTTGCAGAATCATCCCTTCAGAGCTTCTACAGTTGTTTTTTCTCCATGTCTGAAAAGTTCTGGGCTGATGATGTGGTCAGAAAGCTTATAATGGGGATTGTATGGTCATGAAAAGAAAAGAAGAGGGGAAGGAGCATTGGAGGGGGTCTTCTGCTCATATGTGAGCAGACGGTGATAAAACCATTCTGAGGAAAGGTGTAATTTTTGAAGGCTTATTGGCACAATTTGTATCTTGAGAAAAAAATGCGACCTTTGTGCAGTATTACTTGAATTATCTGTGAAGTGTTTTGAGGGTGGAAAATGCTCTGCACAGACCCTACCAGCTGAAATCCGAAGCTTTAAGTCGTGATTGGCATCCAACTGCTTCCTGAAGGGTTTGGCTTTGTGTTACAGCACAAACCATAGAAAATCGTTGGTTTCTGCTTCTAAGCTACAGCCAGACCCTTGTAGGAACAGCTGATGAGCTTTAGCCTTGAGGTAGGCACAAATCAAACAAATGTTGCAACTCAGTCCAAGTGGTTGACTCCATCTGTCTGTACTCAGAGAGATCTCTGAACAGCTCTGACCCTAGACTGGTGACAGGCTATTATTAGAAGTGTCCTTTGGTAAGTCCCAAAGCCGTAGTTCATAGAAACCAAACAAAAATAAGGGCTGTATTTTAACATGTTAGTGGGGAGCACGATGCAGTCATTGCTGCATGTAGCGGTGCAAGCACATTGCATGCTGTGTGGTTAGTGTTTAAACTTGTCACTTTTTCTTCTGAACAAGGACTGATGTCACACACACCAACACCTGAGAGCTATTAATAGGAGCGTTTGAGGCAGAAAAAATCCCATACATATACACCTTGTAAGTCTTTTAGAAAGCTTTGCTGTTGGGGAGGTTTGGCTGATAAAAGAAGGCCAAATCGTAACGCTCTTGGCTTTAGACGGGAGCCTCGCAGAGAGGAGGGTGTAACCATCTTCCTTCAGGAAGCTCAAGACACAAAAGCTCCTGCCAAGGAAGCCCCCCCTTCTCAGCGCCCCGGAGCGCGCTGTGCGCCTCGCTGCCGCGGCGGCGGCTCCCGCTGGGCCCTCCCGGCCCGGGTGTCCTCGCACGCCCGGTGCCCGTGGCGGGGGCGGCCCCGGGCGGGCCAAGGGCGCCTCTGCCGGGCTCGGGCGGCGCTGCCGCTCCCCGCCTCCTCCGCCTGGCAGCCGGGCGGGCAGGCACCGGGAGAGGGAGAACGAGAGGGAAAGGGAGGGCGCGCAGCTCGCCGCCGCCCCGGAGCCGTGGCAGCGCGGCCGGCCTGGGCGGCAGCCGGACCCGGCCCGCCCGCCCGGCAGCGGGAGCGCCTCCGCCACCGCCGCCCGCCTGGGGCCGCCGCCCGCCATGGAGCTCTCCCTGCGGCTGCTCCTGGCGTCCTGCCTCCCGCTGGGGGCGGCCGCGGAATTTGACAGAAGGTAGGCGCGGGGAGAGCGGGGGCGGCGGCCGGGACCGGCCGGGCGGGCGAAGTCTCCGTTCCTTCAGGGAGAGCGGAGGGAGCCCGGGCTCTCCCCTTGCAGACGCGGGGCGCTGTGGTGGCCCCCGGGCTCCTGCTTGGCATCGGGGCTGGGTCCTGGCGAGGCGGGGCGGCCGGAGCCCTCGGCGGGACGCGTGTGGCGCTCCCGGTGCAGGCAGCGGTGCCGGGCGTGGGCCGCACGTGGAGGCGCGGGGCCGCTCCCGAGCCCCCGGCACGGAGCCCTCAGCCTCCCGCCCTCCGAGTGCCGCTCCTGGAGCCCCCCGGCACGGAGCCCTCAGCCTCCCGCCCTCCGAGTGCCGCTCCCGAGCCCCCCGGCACGGAGCCCTCAGCCTCCCGCCCTCCGAGTGCCGCTCCCGAGCCCCTCGGCACGGAGCCCTCAGCCTCCCGCCCTCCGAGTGCCGCTCCAGGCTCGGCGCCTCAGCGCGGGCTTAGGTGTAAGAGGAGTTCATTGCTCTGGCGGGGCCGCGTCCCGCAAGAATTAAAAACAAAGCGCATCGCGTGCTGTAGAGATAAAATGAGTTTATTGGCGCCCGGAGGCGCTGCGAACAGACGGCGGCGGGGTCGCGGCTCAAGTCCTGGCACGAAGCTCGGGGCGCGTGTGCCCGCGGGCCGTGTCGCGCCGTGTCCTCCAGGGCTCGTGTGCTGTCAGTGTCGCGACCCTGCGCCGTGCGGGGCAAGCGGCCAGCGCCACCCCCGCCCTTCCCAGGGTTTCCTTTCTTTTTTTTAATAAATAAGGATTTGCTCAAACGCAGCGCTCACGGGATTCCAGCCTGTCGTTAAAAGACATTGCTGATTCGTGTCACTAGTTTATAACTGCGTGAGGCCGTGGTATGTTTTCTTTGGAACTAGGGAACAATGCAGCTCTCCTTTTATACTTAATTTCTGCTTAAGAGTCCAAGAAGCTTTTGTTTTCATTCTTTTATTTCCATTAATATTTCAGTGAGACAGGTTGGCCATATCAGTGAGAAAATTTTGCCATATATTGTGAACTGAAACAATGCCTAAACTTTATGATGGCATTTATTCCATACTATAAATTCTGTTTCAGACTTCGGAACTTCTGTTCAGTGCCAGCCTGGGAGTGGCAGCAGTGAGCGTACTGCAAAGCATGTCAGCTTTTTCAGGCTTTGCTCAGTTATCCTAATTATCTTTTCCTCTCTTCACCTATTGTCATTTGCATTTTTTGAAGTAAACAAAGTATTAATGATAGAGATATCTTAGTATTAGCTGAGAGCAGTTACTCTCTCAATAAAAGTAAAAAAATACATATCTCTATGCAGGAGGGTTTTTGCTGTTCTTTTTCTTTTAGGATGTTTTGGTTGGTTGGTAGATTTTTTCTTTTACTCTAGGATGATTTTAGCTACTTTCAGAAAGGTTCACCAGACTTTGTTGAACTGTGTTGTTGAACAGGTGGCCCAGACAAATGGTCTCATCTGCAGGACTGTGTCGGTTTGGAAGCAGAATTGACTGCTGCTGGGGCTGGGCCCCAGTGGCTTGGGGACAGTGCCAACGTGAGTATCTCTGCTGCTGGGGCTTCTGGTCACTTGTAGAGAAAGCTTGTACACACCTAGTCACATCTTTGATGTGTTCACACCTGACACTGCAGGGCTAGGCTTTTGCACGTGTGAGCCTGACTGACTTGGAAGGATGCTGTCATGTTGAAATTTTAGCAGTGCTAAAAATTGTTGCAGTCAAGTAAGGTGAAATTGAGTTAGGGCAGTGAGAATTTGGAAAATTATTTTTAATTTCTGCTTCATTTTGTGATCTGATATTACAACCTGGTGTAACTACACCTGTGTCAGGTTACAGGCACTGCACGATGATAATATTTGCATCAAAGAAGAAAACCAAAATTACTGTTATTTCCCTTAGGAAATTGATGGAAATGTTCCAATTAAGTATTAAGCTCAAGCATTCTTTCAGTAACCCTAAACTAAGGGCATAAATCTGCCTGACAGCATCCTTTTACTGGGTCACATGTGAAGAGAAACATCTCTGAGAGTCTCACATCTACCTAGACTCTTTGATATGACTGCAGGATAAGCAAGTAGATAAGTATCCATCATTGACTACACCTTCAATGAGGATTCTGTGGAGGCAGCTGGTACTGTACAGAAGTTAAAATTGTCAGGAGTGATACAGAGACCCCAGCTTGTTAAAATTACAGCCTTTGATCTGGGGGATGTGTACACAAGTGTTTAACACACATGAGAGACACCATGAAGTTTTTGCAGGAATAAGCCTATAAACACTTGGCTTTTTTTTTTTTTTTCATTTTCTTTCATTTATTCATGAGAGAATCTACAGCTTAAGCTGAAAAGTAATGTTAGCTGGACAAACCCCAAATAATAACCAGAAGTTCAGCAATTCTACAGCCTTAAGCTGTTTTATTTTTTTTTTCATAATGAACCTGAATCTCTACATAAATTCTAGCAAAGATGGAGTAAATTAGATGTAATTAAATTAATCACTCTTGGTCCTGGTTTTCCCTCAGTTTTGTTTGATTTCAGGTGCTGTATGTTTGCTTGCCTAAGCTCAGCTATAGTTGTGTAATGACATGCATCCTGTGGTACTGGTTGCTGATAAATTGACCTTGAATGCTTATATAAATGAGTTTAAGTTGCTATTCTCAAGAGGAAAATGGCTGTGTCTAATGGAATTCTTTATTTAATTTCACTCTTGTTTTGATGCACAGGAAATTCTTAGTATATTTTGAGACACCAAGGGAAAGTAGTAGCCAGGAAAACCTACTGCAGATGCTCTGAGGAAGGGTTTTCATTTAGTTTTGATATTGTTGACCCAACTTCTCCATTCAACTTTATTTTAAGCTTATATATATTTATATATAAGCAAACTCTGAAAGTATAGTTGAGAGTGAAAGGGACCTTTGCTGGTCTCCTGGTTCAACCTCCCTCCTCAAGCAGAGTCACTGCAGCTTGTTGCCCAGGACTGTGTCCAGGTAGCTTTTGAATAGTTCCAAGGATGAAGACCCCTCAGCCTCTCTGGGCAACCCATGCCAGTATTCAGTCACCCTCACAGTGAAAAAATGTTTTCTCATGTTCAGGTGGAATCTCCTGTTTGAGTCCACAGCCTCTTGTCTTGTCACTGGACACTATTGGCAAGTACCTGGCTCCATCTGCTCTACACCACCTTCCTTTCAGGTATTATTCCACATTGATGAAATTCCCCCAAGCCTTCTCATCTTTCAGGCTAAAAAGTCCTGTTTCTCTCCACTTTTCCTCCTGGGAGAAATGGTTTTGGCCTTTAAACAATGAGTGGTCCTTTGCTGGACTCCTCTCCAGTAGTTTGGTATCTCTCTTGTATTTGGGAGCCCAGTGCTAGACCCAGCAATCCAGGTATGGCCTTACCAGTGCTGAGTAGAGGGGAAGGATCACCTCCCTTGACCTGCAGGCAGCAATCCTGCTAATGTAGCCCAGGTACTGCCTTTGGTCATACTGCTGCCTCCTGTTCAGCCTGGTGTTCACCAGGACCCCCAGGCTCTCTTCTGCAAAGCTGTCAGTGTGCAGTGCATGGGCTTGTTCCTCTGCAGATGCAGAACTTTGCCCTTTCCTTTGCTGAACTGCATAGAGCCCTTGCCAGCCCATTGCTCCAGCCTGTCCAATTCCTCTGGATGGCAGCGTGACCCTCAGGCGTGCCAGCCTCCCACCCTCTCAGTTTGGGGCCATCAGCAAACTTGCTGGGGGCACACGAGCCACATCATCCAGTTCAGTAACAAAGATGTTAGACAGATCAGGACTCAGTGAAACCTCTGTGAAAGCAGAAGTTTATAGCAATAAAATTTTCATACGTTTTAAGTCAGAACAAACAAACGATCTCATAGAAGTAGTGTAGTAAAGATAGTGTAGTAATAAATAAATAAATAAAGATAAATAAAGCACGTGACTGGTATGGTGATTAGTGCACAGAGAGCTGCTTGGGAGTTTTTAAATGCCTTTCAGCATTACAGATTTTGTTTGTGGTTTTCATTAGGTAGTATTTGAGAGACTAAGTTGTGCATGAACTTCACATCTTCAGAATACACTGTGAGAGACGAGGATGCAAAAGATTTAAGATGGGTTTAAGTGCTGAGCATGAAAGGAAATTAAGCAGTTTCAGCCTATGGATTTTGGTGGATATTTACTGATTATTTTACATCCTACTAAAACAATGCAGTAGCATTCAATTTTATTTTATCCTACATTCATTTTGAAGCTGTATATTGAAAACAAATAAATAAAAATAGCAGTTTGAAGACTTCCATGTGTTTTCAGGGATATCTTTCTAGAGGAGACAATAGGTATTGTGCTCCCTTTAAAATGCAATCTGACACATGCCTGAACCGTTGGAATAAACCACAATTCTCCCAAATTGTGATTTTCTTAAGACAGAGAAATAAAACAGTTCTGACTTAGACTGGGAGCACAAGACTAGAAGATTTCTTCATCTCTCTGAGGAGACTGTAGAAGATGGAATGAGAAAATTTCAGGTAGATTTGTAAAGAATATCATTAAAGGAGAGGGGAAATCTGAAAAAGACTGCAAAAAATCTATTGACAGTTTTAAAAATTGTTTTTCAGACTATATCAAAATGTTCCAAGATATATTGAAAACAGTCCTGCAGAGCTCTACAGAATCCACAGGTAACAGACTTAGTGACAGAATTAATGACTAGGTCTGTGGATGGACAGAGGGCTGCAGTCTCACATTGATGAGCTGTGTTGAGCTTCTCATCCACCAACATTCCCAAGTCCTTCTCCTCAGGGCTGCTCTCAATCTATTCCTCACCCAGCCTATATTTGTTCTTGGGATTCCCCTGATCCAAGACCTGGTATTTGGCCTTGCTGAATATCATGATGTTTGCATGGACCCTCCTCTTGAACCTGCCAAGGTCCCTCTGAGTGATAATCCTTCCCTCCAGCGTGTCAACCACACCACTCAGCTTGGTATTTTCAGCGAGCTGTCAGAGAGTGCACTAAAACTCCACTGTCCCTGTCACAGACAAAGACATTAGAAATTGCCAGTCCCAACACCAACCCCTGAGGAACACCTCTTGTCACTGCTCTCCACTTGGACACAACTCTTTGAGTGCAACTATGCAGCCAATTCCTTAACCATTCAATGGTCCATCCATCAAATCCATCTCTCTCCAGTTTAGAGAGAAGGATGTCATGTGGGACAGCGTCAAGTGCTTTGCACAAGTCCAGGTAGCTGACACCAGCTGGTCTTCTCTTGTCAACCAACCATGACTGAGAACTATGCTTAATCAAGTAGGGGAACTATTAGAGTTTAAATGGTAGACAAGTAAGTATTTATAGAGAGCTCTACCTTCTTCCTGAGCTGCTCTAAAATATTTTTCATTAATCTGAATAGTGTAAAAGCTGCACCTTTAAAATGACAAACTATCAGCTCTCAAAGGCAGAGGGAAACTATCCAGTTAAATGAGGTGTCATTTTTCCTTTAAGTGCTGTTGAAGAATGTCAGCTGTCCTTCAGAAAATCAGACTGTTGGGCTTGCATAGTACCCAGTTTCTACTTCCACTGAAAGGAAAGGCAATGGTCACCTAGAGAAAAATGAATGTACTTTAAGCATGTTAAATCAGGAAGAAACCAAAAGAAGGGTCAAGTTTGTTTGTGGTGTAAATGACACTGAAGATGCTAATCTCTGGTTCTTGGTTCCCAGAAGATTACAATTTTTGGGTTCAAACAAACAACATTGAAGCCAAATCTGGTTGTCCTGAACTTTTAATTCATTTAGTTTCTGAATAATTTCCCCAACATCAATAGGGGATATCAATAATATCATTCATTAATGAATGAAAAGTTAGGTGTGCTCACTTTTAGTGCAATTCTGTACAGTGTGTGCAACCCCAAGGAATACTGTATCAGTGTGCCCTAGGAGCATCTCATGTAGAAATCTCTATAGATTCCTTCTGCATCTCAAAACCTGTGACAGCACAGCAAGGTCAGGAGTATTGATCAGAATTTAACTAGCATCTGGCATTTACTGCTTTGAGTAATTTATTCCTATTTGGTTTCATGGATGTCAAATTCAGCTTTGGTTTTCTTGGTTCAAACCAGCAAATTACCAAATAAAGGTATTTTCTGCTCTTTCTCAATAAATGGAAGGTGCATACACACAAGTGGGAGAGTCAGCACTTACAGAAACCTGCTGTGCTTCATATAAGAAATTAATCTAGTGGACTTGATCATCCAGGCAGAAAGCACTACACTTCAAAAGTACAGCTAGAGAACACCAGCTCAAAACTTTATCCTAGTGTCTTCTGCATTGTACTGACTCTTCCCTGCAGATGAAGATAAGTGTTAATTCCTAGCAATTTTGAGCATGTGTGTGCCTATATTTTCTTGGTTAACAGATCATCAGAGAGACACCAACATTCTTCAAGATTGGATTCACAGGGAACAACATAAAATTATATTTTCCAGCGATCTCCACATGCAGTAGCAAATTCTGTATAACGATGGTGGGCACAGAACAGTACTGTGTTCTCCTCAGAACTTGAGTGCTCCCACTTCTTTCAGGTAAGGCAAGTGCTACCATCAAATTGATTAGCTGATTTATGTCTGTCAGGTTGGCAGTGTACATGCCAGTGGTGTTTATTCTTGTAAGAGTAGCTATTGTGTGTACCAATAGTGCACAATACCCTGCTGATGCAAACTTACCAAGAACTAAAAACAACCGCAGTTGCAACTTCTCTCGGTAAGGATTAATCAGCTGGAACATGTTTTGCCTCAGAGGGCTTTTTTGGTATTTACTACAGAGCATATGAATGTAATCTAACTGTAGTAAAGATTCATAGACTAACCAAATGTTTCAAATTGCGTGTTTGCTTCAGATCACTTTGAAAAGGATTTTCTTATCCAGAACTCTACTCTGAATGTAAAATGTTACTCCAACATGGATGAGGTGTCTATTTATATCCAAATGTTTGTGTGCAATGGTCAAATAAAAAAAAAAAATTAAAAAGAGGAATTGTATGTTTATTTTAGTCTTGATTTTCTTCCAATACCTTGTGCAATTTATCCTGAAATTCTAATTATATCCCCCTATATAAACACTGCAAATATGAAAACTGAAAGGAAGTGTGTTTGCTAGAGCTTTTTTTCTCCTTTTTCCAAAGTAAAGAGATGCTTGTCGCCAAATTACTTAATAAAAATTATTCAGTGTGTCAGCAATCATCTCAACAAAGTAAACATGTCCATTTACAGTATTGTTTAACTATTTCTATAGTTGGTGACCACATTAAATGGGTATTTGAATGGAAGTATGCCAGATGAATAAAAACAACTTCCATAGGTGCCAAACATTAGCTCATTCTACAAACTTAGCTAAATGTGTGCAAAATTACACACAACTACTATAACCACTGACCTCTCAGGCAACTCAGTAGCCTGTATCTGATGCGATTTTGTATAAGAGAACAATGCCAATAAAACACATCAAGAGTTATTATCAGCCCAGTATGTCACCATCCAAGCTTATATTGAACTCTAGTAAAATACATGCCTTATAGCTCAGGAACTGTAACACTGAAAAATGGGTATAAAAATGGGCACCTATTCATGAGAGAATCTACAGCTTAAGCTGAAAAGTAATGTTAGCTGGACAAACCCCAAATAATAACCAGAAGTTCAGCAATTCTACAGCCTTTTCATAGTTGCAGAATAAAATTGGATAAAAGGTAATTTTAGGAAGTTGCCCATTGCAGACCTCAGTTGAAGGAGGGTGCCTGGGATTTGCAGTAGTGAATCAAAACTTTGATTCTTCTGGTTGCCAACACTGGCACCCCTGAGAAAGGAGCAACAAATGAATATTTGTAATGAATAGCAGTTGGCTCAAAATTCTTGGCCTAAGTTTGAAACCATGAGGCTTCCATCCCCCATGATCCTTCCCTATCATCTATTTTAACTACGGTAAATTCATTGTCCTTATTTAAAACCTCCTCTATTTAAAACCCTAATTGAAAACCCAGCTTATTGGTAGTTGTTGTGGGACATTCCACTGGCTAAATAGAAATATGCACGCTCTAAAATGCAATCACTTAACTTAGAGTTTGCAAACTTATTTGCACCCCAAGAGCTCTACAAGAAGTTGGTTATGATATCCCAGACCACCATTTTTGTCTTTTCTTTGCAAAATAGTAGGATTCTTTGCATATAAGCTATTAAAATAAACTACATTATTTTCTTCAGCTTATGCTTGTGTTTTAATGTGCATTTTTTATAGAGACTGAATGCAACCAAATTGGAGATCAGCCTGTCACAAAAAGACAAAAAATCCCAAACACCACATAAGCAGCTCTTACCTCTATCAATTCAAACAGCCACAGATAACCCAAAAATGGTCCACAGTCCAGGACATACCAGATTAAAAACCTTTCTGCAAACATATGACAGGGGAGGGGAAAATTGCTAGAGGGAGAGTTCCACAGCTGGAGCATGTCAAATAACCATGCTTAATTCAGCTCACCCTCCCCTCTCTGCACATTTATACCTCACTGCTCCTCTCCACATGCCTGCACCAGAAGTACTCCAGCTATCTGGAGAATATCAGGCTAAAACATCTGATCAGTAAGGTAGCTACTAGATGGGGGTTTTATCCTTTTTTTTTTTTATCCGAATAATTTAAAAATTACATTTCAGGCTTACCCATGTTTTTCAGAGGTGAGGAAATGTACCCGTTTCCTCCATGTTTGCCATTTCCCATTTTACCACAGCCACAATTTCTTTTCCCATACTTGGGTGCAGTTGTGTAACTCATACAAGTCCATAAGAGTAGAGAGGACCCACCTGAGAGTCCTGGCAGAGCTGGCTGGAGTAATCATGCAGCAGCTAATTATTGTCTTTGAAAGGTTATAAAACCTGGGGAGGTTGACCAATAATTTCAGAAAGGTAAATCTTTTGCTCAGAAGGAATACCCAATGACCTACATGGAGGTCAGTCTCATTGCCACAAGAGGGAAAAGGAGAGGAAGGCCTCTTGGAAGTCCTCTAACCTAACACGTCTGTGACTTCCATCTAACTGTGCAGCTTCCTTGAGAAATAAGTATCGCCTCCCCACATAAACACTTTTTAGAAAAGCTGTGAAGGTACTTTCTGTCCTTCTTGATAGCTACAACATCATTTTGGGAACACTTGACCTATCATTCCCTAATAATTATGAACCAATAGATAGAGACCCTGCAGAGGCCTTTGAGATCCTACTACGTAAAGGTGAACAAAATTACAGAACTCTAAAGGAAAAAAACACTGAAACGGAGAAAGACAGAAAAGTGGGCTTCAAGACAATGCTGGAAGTAAGGAAAGTTTAGTTTTCAGTACTCTGTATCATGGCACAATGAATTTACTGTTGCATTATTTACTGGAGATCTGTCTTTGCCTCTTTATTACTTTTATGTAACACAAGAAATTTTATTTCCTCCCCAGTGTCCAATTATTATATCTCTGGACAATTGCATTTCTTTTCTATCTACCTTAGGATTATAATGCCAGAATTGAAGGAACTGCAGCTACAACAGAGTTGTACTGATACCAGCTCCAAGTCAGTAACCAGCTTCATACATCCAAAAAACATTCCTTCAAAAGCCTTCAAAGATCCTAATTCTAATGAAACCTTACAACACTGGATGCAGCAGTTTGTTGATGTACTACTTATTGTCAAAGAAAGTTGCTTTCTTTGGATGTTACTCTTGCATGCTGAGCAATGAAATCATGACATTTCCACCAAAGCATCCACCAGAGTGTGCCCTGAGAAACTGAATCCCTCGCACCCCAAGCAGGGCCTGTTCCTTTTTCCCTGTACAACACATGCTGGCCACAAGAAATGCAACGCTCATGGCTTTAGCACATTTCTCCCAAATCAATGACTACAATGTGATGAAAAGAACGACCTTCTGACTGCTCAAAGCAAGAGCCTTATTTCCACCTGTTCAACAACATCTCCGTCTGTCAGCAGAGTCCAGAACAGAGAAGCAGACAGACTAGATTAAATCAATCAAAACTTTATTTCTAATTGAATTCAGCAAAAATGTAACTATATACAGCAACAATTATATACATCAAGCAACAAGTCTTTACATCGCCCATGCTCCAAGATCCATCTGAGTGTGTCCTGAGAAGCAGACACACTCATATGTAGATGGGAAAATACAGGTCTGGAGTCAGTTCCATTCTGCAGGTTGGGCACGTGCCGACAGTCTCCAGAGCAACAGGGAGGCACTCACTGCAGAAGAGGTGGCCACACATGGTTGCCACAAGCTGTCGTCCACTTTGCACGATCTGGAAGAAAGAAAACCACAACATGTGTTGGGAGAAAGAATTGGAGTTTGCTGCTCCACTGGCACCAGGCAAATGAGGCCAGCATCACTTCACCAAGAAGTGACTTGAGGAGCTTCACAGCAGGGGCTGTGCTTCCAGCCAGCTGCCCACAGCATCCCACACCAGCCAACTGATCAGTGCAGCCCCCCTTCTGGCATCCTCCTCCTCCCATAATGCAGAAAGAATGACAACAGGATCCTCACCTCTGAGTAAAAATCCATGCAAATTGGACACCTAATAATAACTCCTTGCTGTGCACTAGAGGGAAGAGAAGTAGAAAGAACATGCAGCTGTTAATATCACCACACTTCAATGATTACTGATCCATAAAATCTCACATAATGACACAACTGCACTGAGTAGGCATGACAAATTTCCTTTGAAAAATCCTGCTGTCTTTAACCCTGTTTGCTGCTGTTAATGAGGTTTTGGGATTTTCCTGCCCAGAGGAAAAGACTGTCCTGGTTTCACTAGAGGAAAGGTGTAGTCAGTCACTCAGCTCTGGGATTTGAAGTTAAGCAATGCCCATTTTTTGCCATACTCCCCCCACACTCGTCTCTAAGGTTGTGTGCAAAGCTGTACATCTGCCTTGGGCTGCCTTTTTCTCCCCAAATGCAAATGGCATCATTTGATCATCATGCAACGTGGGAGAAGGAGGGAATTAAGTAGAGTAAGCAGGCATACTTGTATGGCTGAGTCACACACAGAAAAGAAGGCACAAAATTCTGTGCTTGGCAGGGCATGAGCCATACATACTGTGAACGTGCAGTTCCCTCCTCTGCTGCTCCCTGTTCTGCAGGGCCTGAGTCAGCCACAGGTGCATTATTAGCTCCTGTTCCATAGCCAGAGCCATCCATCTGTTGGCAGCTGTTCTGGATGGAATTTCTGCTTCGCTGCTCATAAACTGTAATTTAATTTTCATTAGTTATATGTGATGTAAGATGTAGAACATGGAGAAGAATTCTTAAGGATGCTCTTGGTATTGATACATTTAATCTTTGAATATTTTCAAGCCAAATCAACTGGAAAGGAGATTTAATCCATCAAATAGACAGCAATTAAGAAACAAGCACCAAGTGATGCCCATGGGACAGAAAAACAAATTCCTTGTTGGTAGAACTGCCTTGTTAAGGTTCAGGCCTTGACATGCTTCAAGGAGCAGAAGCTCAGATCCAGGGGAAGGTTAACAAAGCTCAGGGAGAGGATGCCCACTGAGAGTGGACAAAAAGAATGCAGAGTTGAGGGGCCAAAAAGACATCTGGCACAACTCCCAAGATAAGGAAGAAACTAAGAAACCCAGTTCTCCTGAAATCAGCTCTGATTGGTACACAGTAATTCCTGCAGGGGCAGATTGCAACCACCAATTCATGGATATAATATTCATTCATATTTTTTGATATTTCTGTGATATTTCTGGGATATTTTTTGGGTGTTTATGGGATATTTTTGAGGTGATTTGGGGAAGGTTTTTGGGTTATTTTGGGATGTTTTTAGGGTGTTTTTTGGGTCCCACCTGCCATGCTCAGCAGCTGTCCCAGTTTGGGATATTTCTGTGGTATTTGTATGATATTTCTGTGATATTTGTGTGATATTTTTGTGACGTTTATGGGATATTTCTGTGATATTTTTGGGATGGTTTTTGGGTTATTTTGGGATATTTTTGGGTTTATTTTGGGGTGATTTTGGGGTGTTTTGGGGTCCCACCTGCCATGCTCAGCAGCTGTCCCAGTTTCAGCGCCGCCCCCCTGGCCCGGCTCAGCGCGGCACCAAACGCTCGGCAGCGGCTGCTGACAGCAGGGGGGAGCCTGGGGGACAAACTGGGGAGGGGGAGACAAAACTGGGGAGGGGGATCCTGAAAATGGGGAGAGGGAGACAGATTGGGGAGGGGAGACACAAATTGGGGAGGGGGAGACAGATTGGGGAGGGGGAGACACAAATTGGGGGGGGAGAGACCCCAAAATTGGGGAGGGGGGAGACCCTAAATTGGGGAGGGGAGAGACCCAAATTGGGGGGGGAGAGACCCCAAAATTGGGGAGGTGGGAGACCCTAAATTGGGGAGACAGACCCCGAAATTGGGGAGGGGAGAAACCCCAAATTGGGGAGGGGAGGACACGAAATTGGTTGGGGGGGTGGGGATTTGGAGGTCCCCAATTGGGTCTGGGGTCTCAGGGGGATTTTGGGGGTCCCCAATTGGGTCTGGGGTCTCAGGGGGATTTTGGGTCTGGGGTCTCACACTCAGCCTGGCGCTGCTCCTGCCCCCACAGCCGCATCCGGGCGGCTCCGGCCAAAGCCCCCAGACCCAATTCCAGCGCCAGCCCTGGTGGAGCCAAAACTGAACACCGAAGACCCCAGACCCAATTCCAACAGAGCCCACACACCAATTCCAGAGACCCAGGACCCAGTTCCAGAGACCCAGACCCCATTCCAAAATGGGAAGCATGAGGGACACCAATGGGGGACCCAAAATCCTGTGCCCCCATTTCCATTCCCAGTCTCCCCCAGTCCCTCCCAGTCTCCCCCAGTCCCTCCCAGGTCCCCCATTTCCATTCCCAGTCCCCCCCAGTCCCTCCCAGTCCCTCCCAGTCCCCTCAGTTTCCCCCAGTCCCTCCCAATTCCCTCATTTCCCATTCCCAGTCCATCCAGTCCACCAGTCTCCCCAGTTCCCATTCCCAGTTCCCCCAGTCCCTCCCATGGCCGCTGCCGGCCCATCCGGCTCACAGGGCACCGGCGCTGCCGGCCCCGCCCCCCGGCCTGGGGAGACCCCAAAATAAACACGGGGAACCCAAAACAGAGAGAACCCCAAAAATACAGAGAACCCCCAAATACAGAGACACCCCAAAATAGAGACCCCGAAATAAACACAGGGACCCCAAAACAGCACAGGGACCCAAAAAACAAAGAGAACCCCAAAACAAAGAGAACCCAAAACCAGAGACTCCAAAAACACAAACCCCAAAATAGAGACCCCAAAATAAACACCGGGGCCCCAAAAACAGAGACCCCCAAAACCACAGACCCCAAAAATAGAGACCCCAAAATAAATACCGGAACCCCAAAAATCAGCACGGGGACCCCAAAAACAGAGACCCCAAAATCAGACACTGGGACTCCCCAAAAACACAGAGAACCCCCAAATACAGAGAGACCCCAAAAATAGAGAGAACCCCAAAAACAGAGACCCCAAAAATCAGCACAGGGACCCCAAAAATCAGCACGGGGACCTCAAAATAAACACAGGGACCCCAAAAACAGAGAGAACCCCAAAAATCAGCGGGGGGACCCCAAAAACAGAGACCCCAAAATCAGCACAGGGATCCCAAAAATCAGCACAGGGACCCCCAAAACTGCACCGGGGACCCCAAAAACAGCACAGGGAACCCGAAAATACAGAGAACCCCAAAACCAGAGAGAACCCCAAAAAATACAGGGAACCCCAAAAGCAGCACAGGGACCCCAAAATAAACCCTGGGAACCCCAAAAATACAGAGACCCCCCCCCCAAAAATAGCGAGAACCCCCCGAAAAATACGGGAAACCCTAAAAACACCCAAAATAACGAACCCCCCAAAAACGAATCCCAAAAATAGAAGGAACCCCCAAAAATACGAGAACCCAAAAATAACAGGACCGACCCCCCCCCCAAATATCAGCCTCCCCTCCCCAATACTGGGAACCCCCAAAAAGAGCCGAAACACCCCCCCCAAAAAAATTACCGGGACCCCCCAAATATCGGAACCCCCCCCAAATATTGGAAGCCCCCAAACTCCAGGACCCCCCAAAAAGAGCCGGGACCCCCAAATATCGCCCCCCCCGGAATATCGGGACCCCTCCCAAAAAAACACCGGGACCCCCCAAATATTGGGAGTTCCCCAAATACCGGAACCCCCTCAAATATCGGGAACCCCCCCAAAAAAATAGAGACCCCCCCTCCCAAACACTGGGACCCCCCAAAAAATACCAGGACCCCCCAAATATTGGGAGTCCCCCAAATACCGGGACCCCCAAAACAGTCGCGATTCCCCAAATACCGGGACCCCCCCCAAATATCGACACCCGCCCCAAATACCGGGACTCCTCCCCCAAAAATAGCGGGACCCCCCCCAAATATCGGGATCCCCAATCCTGGGACTCCCCCCCCCCCAATACCGAGAATCCCCAAAATCGGGACCCCCCCCAAAAAAAAGAAATACCGAGACCCCCCCGAAACACCGGGACCCCCCAAAAAGAGCCGGCACCCTCCCCCAGTCACTGACCTGGTCCCAGTCGGTTTTTTGGGGGGGGTCCCGGGCGGTTTTTTGGGGAGGGTCCCGGGGGGGGTCTGGGCCAAGCCCCGTCCGAGCCCCCCCGGGTGGAACCCCCGCAGGGACCCCCGGGAGAGCGCATCGGGAATTGTCAATGAATACTCAACATGTTGATGCATTTAGGGAAGTCTTTTCTGAGTTAGTGTGTGCTCTTGGCTGAACTTCAAGTACCCGGAGATAAGAAACTTTGCTTTATTGTTTTTGTCTTTGTGTGGGTTTCGCGTGCTGGGGGAGGGGCGGATTTCGCCTGAGGGAAGCAACGTGAGGCCGGGGAGTGGGAGGGGCTGTCCCGCGTCTGGGGGCCTCCCCTGTGAGCTGCGAGGACCAATCGGAGAGCTGATTGAGTGATGGACAGCTCGGGAAACCAATGAAAAGTTATTTCGCTTTCTCAATTCACAGTGGATCAAGTTAACTAATCTCTCCTTCGGCCTCAGGCTCCCGGTGTGGTGCCGTGGCCTCTGGCCGGTGCCCCGGCCCCCGGCCCGGCCCCGGCTCTGCGGGGAGCCCCCGGCCCGGCCCCGGCTCGTGCTGGGACAGTTTCAGGGGCTGCCCCCGGGGCGCGCGGGGCTCGGCCATGGGGCGAGTGGGGTGACCGTGGAACGGACACGCGGACAAGCGAACACGCGGAGAAACGGCCCCGGGGGTTCAGTTGCAACAGCAACAGCGGCAGCGGCAGCAGCGGCAGCAGCAGCGGCAGCAGCAGCGGCAGCAGCAGCGGCAGCAGCGGCAGCAGCGGCGGCAGCAGCAGCGGCAGCGGCAGCAGCAGCGGCAGCAGCGGCAGCGGCAGCAGCAGCGGCGGCAGCAGCAGCAGCGGCGGCAGCAGCGGCAGCAGCAGCGGCAGCAGCGAGTCTACAGATCCTCTGGATCTCTTGTTCCTTCTCTTCCTCGGAGTCGCTTTCCCCACCCTCTCCCTCTCTTACCTTCTCCCCTCTTCCCGTTCCGGGCCATGTTCCGAGCTCGCCCCCGGCCCCGGGCGGGCTGCCCCTGCCCCCCCGCCGGCCCCGCCCCGCCCATCCCCCCCCGGTCTCGCCTCTGCCCGGCTCTCGCTGTCCTGGCTGTGGCGCTGTTGGCTGGGCATCACTTCTCTTTGGCACCGCTTGTCCCAGCCCCATCCCCAGTCCCATCCCCAGTCCCAGCCCCAGCCCCAGCCCCGGCCCCGGCTCCTCCCGGGGCCCGTGGAGGGCACACACGGCGCGGCCGCTCCCGCCGCCCCCGCTGCGGCTCCTTCAGCCCGAGCTCCGCCAGGGCCTGGGGCGGGTGGGGATGCCCGGCCCAGGACGCTCGGGGGGCGCTCGGGGGCCGTGTCTGGCCCCGGGCCGAGCGCTGACAGCCGCGTGTCGCCCGCAGGGGAGTCGCAGGAGGCGTTGCAGGAGCGGTACCGGATGGGTTCCCTGCTGGACAGCGGCGGCTTTGGCAGCATCTTCCCGGTCACCCGGCTCGCGGACGGCACCACGGTGAGTGGCAGGGGCGGAGGAGGAGGGAGAAGGAGGGAGGAGGAGGAGGAGGAAGAAGAAGACGAGGAAGGGGAGGTTGGAGCGCGGCGTGCCAGGCGGCGAGCTCAGCCCGCTGCTGCCCCTTGGCTCACAGGTGGCCGTCAAGCGCATCCGGCCCTGGGGCGATCTGGTGAGTGAGCGGGGCCAGAGGCTCCCATGGACAGCACTCCAAATCTTCCCTGTGCCCCCTCCAGGTGCCACACAGGGTGAGGGACATTCATCAGAGACTCGTGTCCTGTGGAACTGTGGATGCTGGGCTGCAAAATGACCTCCTGAGGCTGGCTGAAGAACACCCAGCTAATGTGGTGATGAGCCTCCTGCGCTGTGCCCCATTGTGTGACAGGTATGCGGCACAGGTGCCCTGAGAGCTCAGGCTTCACTGGCCTGTAGGGCCATTGCCCTGCACAGCCTGTCCAGTGGGGTCTGCCAGACACTCAGAGAGCTCTGGGCCCCTTGAGCCACCCTGTTTGCTGATCCTTCTGCCATGCTCCCTCCCTGCCCCTCAGGGCACGGGGGCTTTGTCACCTGGCCCCACTCAGCTGCATGGGGCTTGGTACTGATGCACAGCTCTGGTCCCACAGAGCTGCAGCCTTGATGTGGAAAACCATCGGCTCATCGGGACCAGCAGTGCAGAAGGTGCTTCCAGAGCTGCTCTTTGTGATGGAAGACAGGCCAGTATACAGCATGTTCTTCATCAAAGAGGACAACGAGGCCATCTTTGCACTGGCAGTGAGTTTCTGACACTGGCCTTTGCTTGCCCTCCAGGTCCCCTCTCCAGCAGCTCTCCATGCTCTGCCCAGTGCCCTGCAGCTCCCAGCCTCGGGCACTGGGCTGAAGGCTGGGCTAGGGACAGGCTCAGGGGCAGCAGGCCGGGTGCTCCCCCTGCGTCTCCCCTGGGGCCCTGCCACACGGACACCTCGGCACTGAGCACTGCCTCGGGCTGCTCTGTCTTTTGCAGGCAACTCTGGTGCTCTGGGTGACTGTCCACATGCCCGAGTGGCACCACACAATGGTCGCATATTCTGCCCGTGTCTTCGTGGCTCTGCTATTCCAAATTTTCAGCACCACAGAGCAGATGCCACAGGAGGTTGAGAACTTCTGGACAGCGTGCCGGGAGGAACACCGCCTTCCCAGCAAGCCCAACAGGTCCCAGTCACCCTGTCCTTCCCATGCCCTTGTGGCCAGGGTCACTGCTCCCAGCGTGACCTGGCCTTTGCTCTGGCCACAGGTTTGCAGTGCAGACCATGAAGGCTCTGCTCTGCCTACTGGGCTGTGACAAGAAGCTGGTGGCTCTGGAGCGCAGGCGGGTCTGGGACACCCTGCTCTGTGCTGAGACCCAGCACTATGCAGTGGGGCTGCTGGCCAGGTGAGTCCCCCTTCTCCCCGCTGCCAGCATTGGTGCCCTGTGCCCGGAGTGCCCCACACGCTCCCCGTGGTCGTGGCCAGAGGGCCTTGGCACCGAGGGACGGCCGAGCAGCCTGGAAAAGGCTGGGAGAGGAGGGCTCCCAGGAGCAGCCGCCTCCCAAAGGGCCCACGTCCCCTCGCAGGGTGCTGGGCAAAGGTCCCACACCTCTGTGAGTCAGTCCTGGGAGAGGTTTGCCCGCCCGGCTCAGGGCTTTGGTGCCTTTCTCCCCCTGCCAGGGAGATGCGCCGTGGCTCGAGCCCCTTGTGTTGCGGCATCGCCAGGCACCTGCTCAGCCTGCTCATCGGGGGGCAGCCGCGCTGGGATCTGCCGGCCCTGGCGTTCTTTGTGGAGGTGAGCCTGAGGGCCAGCGCTGCCTGGCTGAGCTGCCTCCCAGCTCTCTGGCTCTGGGAGCCGCAGCCGCCTGGCACGGTGCGCGCCCGGTGCTGCCGCCTGGGCCCGGCCCTGGGCAGTTCTGCACTCCCAGCGGCCGGGTCCCTGTCACTGCCCTGTGCCTTTCAGGTCCTGCAGTGCCTGGACTTGAGCAAACACGGGCACAGTGCCCTGTCGGTCATGTCCAGGCACCTGCCGAGCGAGAGCAGGGACAGGCTGCGCCTGGAGCTCAGAGGCCTCGTGGTGCTCAGCAAGGAGCCCTCGCTGGTGAGAAGGGGGCAGTGGCTGAAGCCGCGCTGGCAGCGTGGGGCTGGGCAACGCAGCCCCTTGGGCTTGCCTGGGATTCGGCAGCTGAGGCAGCTGCTCCCAGCTCTCTGCCTCCTGCTTCAGCTGCCCGAGTGCCTTGGCACAGGCCTCTGGCCTCTGGGCCCTGAGGCAGCTGCGTGGGGTTGCAGGGCCAGGGCCCTGTTGGTGCTGCAGCCCTCCAGGGCTTCACAGCACAGCCTTGTGTTGCACACAGAGCGGAGGAATACGCGGCGTCTACCAACACCTGGTGGAGCAGCTGGGTGATCCAGATGGAGAGATGGTTTGGATGACCCTCTCTGTGCTCGCCCACATGCTCCAGGAAAAAGACCTCAAGATACCCAGCGCCACTGCCCAGAAGCTGGCTGAGCCACTCCTCCCACACTTTGAGAATGTAAGGTTCTGTGCCCAAGCACTGGACCTGCCAGGAAACTTTGTGCCCTGGGCAGTTTTGGGCCTTTGCCCCACTGGGCCTGGACTAGTTGGTGCTGAGCTCTTCTCCTTTCCTCCAGGACAACAGCCACGTGCAGCTGCTCTCCATCCAGCTCTTCAGCAAGGTGATGGAGCTGGTAGTGGAAGAGGGGAAAAAGGCTCTCACCAGAACCGTGAGCCAGAGCCTGCTTCCCCTCTTCTTGCACTGGCATAACGAGAACCGGTGCGTGGCGAAGGTGAGGTTTTGTGTCGTGCTGCTGCATCCCCGGCAGGGGCTTGGCTGCCTCTTCCCCTGGCGCCTCGTGTGCTCCAGCCTCGCCCTGGCCTTGGCACAGGGACGTGGGTCCCATGCCCCGGGCTCTGGTGCCACCTCCGGCTCTCTACTGCTCTCCAGGCCTCTGGCGAAACCCTGCTTTGCGCAGCACGCTTCCTGGGGAGGAGGGATCTGGAGGAGCTGCTGAGCCAGCCGTGGCGCATGAAGGTCGCCAAGTGCCTGGTAAGGCCAGCCTGGAAGCCCCAGCCGCAGGCTGGAGAAGTCCCCTGCCCCCGGAGCTCAGCGTGCGGGGCCGGCAGCTGTGGCCCTGCCCAGCGCCGCAGCCAGGGCAGCCGCAGCCTGCGCCCTACACAGGGGCTGCTCCCTTCGCTGGGCCGCGTGGGCTCTCGGCCGGGCTCCTCCGGCCCCGAGCCGGGTGCCCACGGAGTCCCGGCCCGGCCGGGCCTCGGGGCTGTGCGGGCCGGGGAGGCCGGGGCTGGGCGCAGGGAGCGCCCGGCCGAGGGGCAGAGCCCGCGCCGAGCTTTCCCTCCTGGCGCTCTCCGCAGCTGCTACAGGACGAGAGCCGAGCGGCCGAGCACCTGCGCTGGGCCCTGCCGTGCCTGCAGAGCCCGCAGCCGCGCCTGCGACAGGCGGCCCTCAGGCTCATCGGTGAGCCGCCAGCCCGCCGTCCCTCCCCGCCTCCGGCCCGGCTGCTGCCCCGGCAGCGGGAGCCGGGCCCGGCGCGGTGCAGCCCCGCCTGCCCTCGGCGCTGCCGCCGCCCTCCCGCAGCCGTGCCCTGGGGCGGCACGATGCGCCAGGGGCCCGGGCTGAGCCCTGCCCGGGGGACGAGGCCGTGTGGCCGCAGGGCTGGCAGCGCCCCTGGGGGGCAGCTGTGCCGCTGGGGCCGACACGGGCTCTGTGTTGCCAGGGCTCGCCGGAACGCTCCTGAGGGGACACAAGGAGGAGCTGCAGGTCCTCAGCGAGGGTGAGTGAGGGCAGCCGCCCTCGTGGCAGCGGGGCCGCCGGGGGCAGCTGCAAATGCCGGGCACGGAGCTACAATCGCTGCCCGGCTGCGGAGGGCTCTGCGGCCTGTGCGGACGAGGGGCGGTGCGGGCCGAGCACGGAGAGCTCTCAGGGACACGGGGGATCCGTGGCCAGCACCTTCTGGCCCGTGCCCTGGTCTCCTGCTCCTTCGTGGCCATGGCAGGAGCTGGGTGGGATGGCCCTGGCAGGAAGGTTTCCTTGGATTCCCACAGTCCGGCCTCTGACTGTGGTTCTGCTTCTCTCTCTTGCAGCCCTTCAAGCCCTGAAGGAGGACAAGAGCCCCTGCTTTATGAGGCAGGTTATCCAGCTGCAGTTCAACAGAAGATCTGCCGAACTTCGTCTGCTGGATCAGAAGAACCACTGTCCTTCGGCGACCTGCCCATTGAAGATGGGACCAGCTGCAGAGCAGACGGGACCAGCTGCAGCTCCAGGCACAGCTCTCGCTGCTCACAGCTGAGCCTGTGGCAAGCTCCAGGAGCTCCTGCCGTCTCCCTCCCTGTTGGCAGCTCCCTCCCTCCATTCCTCAGACCCTGCCCATCCCCTGTTTTGCCTCCCAGCTCACCCCTTCGCTTCGCCTTCCCTTCATAAAGTTTTTTTTTTTTCACTTTACCCACATCTCTGTGGAGCCTGAGCGGCACCAAACATGAGCCCTGGGACACACAGGGCCCTGCTGCCGTTCTCTGTGCACGGACAGAGAGGAACAAGGGCAGCTCAGGCTGCAAAGATCCCTGTCGTGCAGGTCCCTTGCACAACACTGTGGGGTTAAAAGCCGTGCTGAGCACGCTGAAGGGGACAAGGAGCCTGGGTTTTAGAAGAGCCAGCTTGAGTATGCTCTGAGCCCAGCCTTGAGGGATTCCCTGGCTAGCATCCATATAGGACAAAGGAGCTTGCAATGCTGGAAGTGTTCACAAAGAGCTTCCTGAAAGCACAGCAGTGCTCCATCCCCACACAGGGATGGGAAGAGGGCAGAACTGGAGGCCATCGTGGCCTAACAGTGAGCTCTGGGTGTGCTAAAAGCAAATGAAGCAGCAGCAGCAGCAGCAGCAGTGGCGCAGTGGCCGAGACTCAGAGCGCGACCGTGCCAGTGGACGGAGCGCTGCCAGGCAGTGCCTGCACGCTGGGTGAGGGTCTGGGGGCTCTGGTCTCCCCACAAGTGAGGAATGGCAGCCCCTGCCTCAGACCCAGTCAGAAACCCAAGTGAGACCAGAGGCAGGGCACTGTCACAACAGCCAGTGCTGCACTCACTTTGCCACTAGGGCCCCATGCCTAGAGTGGGTCACACTCGGGGAACAGGAGGCCTTAGACGTGGCTCCAGCCATTGCTCCATGGCCTTTTGGCTCTCAGATTGCATTTGAGGGGGACAAGGAGGAGGGGAAGGTCTTTTGCATAGGATAAAAAGGATTCCTTACTCTGGGGAATCTGTGGGGCAAAAGACAAAAATGGTGAAGCTGCAACAACATAAATATGGGGGAGGTTCAAGGGGAAGGTACAAATTGAAGAAATGCTGAGGAGGGATAAAGGGTAGGGGCTCACAAAGGCATTGTCCAATGAGGGAGGTAGGGGGAAAACTGGGTCACCATGGACTGATGAGACGTCCAGTTTTAGGGGATTTCCAAAGGGGAATTGCAAGCAGGGGGTTGGCACAAAACAGCATTGACAGGTAATTCAGGACAGATGGACAAGGAGGGTGGGAGGGTATAATTTTGGACTAAACCATTAACTTGGGCAATAACAGAACACACCATTAACCAGAAGCACACTGCAACATGTGTCTGTGCAAGCGGAGGATCCGCATGCTCGGCTGGGAGGGAAGAACCTTTTTTGGAGATGTTTCTACCTCACTGTCGCCAAAATCTTGGTCTTTACCCCAGTTAATAAGCATTTGCCTGTGGAAGACACCCTTGGGGAATAGGAAATCTAAATAATGGAATAGCTGAGGTTGGATTTAGTTTATTAATCTAAACTTTTTCTGTTGTGAGACAGGATTAGCAAGAAGGCAAAAACAAGGTTTAACTTTAAATGGTAAAAAGAGAAATTCTATCACTAAAAAGTATAAGAAAAAATAATTTAAATAAATTAGATAAAGCTTGAGAATACTTGTTTTCCTCCACATGCTTTTTTATTAATACTGAAAACATCCAAAAACCAATTCAGTTTGTTTACCATCTTTAAAATAGTTTTTTACTAATTTACTAGAAAGAGACTTTTTTTTTCAGTCTATGAAGATTTCTTCACAAGAAATAGTTTTCCTGTGGTTTTGTTGTTCCCAGGAGAATGGAAATCTGATTACTATGTAAAAATCCTTTTTTTAGACTAACAGTTAATCTCATAACTTTTTTGGTGGACTGCATTAATTTATTAGGCACACTTTAAGGTTATATTTTTAAACAAAAGTTTACTTTTTTTTTGAGAGCATAAGTTTTTTTCTTTTTCTTTTTTTGGGGGAAACCGAAAGGGATTATTTTATTATTTAAACTTAGCGGGTAACAGCAATTTTTACATTTGTTTACTTTAATATTAATGCTTTTGTTTATATTTACAGTTAGAACAGTCATATTCAATTCATAACATTTTGATATGTTATAGGGAAACAAGAGTTTTTTCTCCATAGTTTAAAAAAGAGAAATTTTATTTCATGACTTTTCTTCTTCCTCTATTTGGGATTTGACTTCTCTTTTTGTTTGATTAAGGTGTTTTAATCTTGTTTCTGTGTGTATTAGCTGGTGCCAGATCAGCCAGAACCTGTAGCTGAAACCCTTCCCACATTCCAAGCACTTGTGGGGCTTCTCCCCTCCATGAGGCTTCTCCACCAGCTCTGAGCTCTGCCTGCATCTCTGGCTGCCTTCCCGGCTCAGGGAGGGTCTTTTCTCCTCGCAGCTCCCTGGGTTGGGTTTGCAGCTCTCCTTCTGAGGGATTTCTGGGGCTTTTCCTCCTGCTCCATCCACTCATGCCTTGGTAACAAAAAATCGTTTTTGGGAAAACAACGAAGAAAGCGTCTTGGATGGGGGGTTCCTCCTTGCCCAAGTTCATCTCAGGAAGACAGTAGGACTCTTGATGTTTGTAAGAACCTACCCAAACACCAAGATTCAGCCCAAAAAATCTCCAAAAATCAAGAACACAGATCAAAATATCTCCAAACAGCCAAATTCAACCAAAATCTCATGCAAATATAAAGACTCTGGCTTCATAAAAACCCAAAGCACTTACACTAAGACAATAAAGCACAAAAAAACACTGAGATTGACCCATGTGAAAATCATGGATTCCACTCTCATCCTGTTACCTGCGTGCATGTGGGGGGCACAAGTCTTCTGGGGATAGGGAATGCTGCCTGCACATACAGGGAGAGGTGTGAACTTCTGCTGCTTTCTGTTTCTGCTCCTCCTCA
>NW_027635674.1:0-51860 GCF_903797595.1 Erithacus rubecula | reverse complement strand
AAAATGGGAATTGTGAGGGGAAACTGGGAATTGTGAGGGGGGGGAAAAAATGGGAATTGTGAGGGGAAACTGGGAATTGTGAGGGGGAAAAATGGGAATTTGTGAGGGGAAAAATGGGAATTTGTGAGGGGGAAAAAATGGGAATTTGTGAGGGGAAAAAATGGGAATTTGTGAGGGGGAAAAGTAGAAATTTGTGAGGGGGAAAAATGGGAATTTGTGTGGGGGAAAAAATGGGAATTTGTGAGGGGGAAAAAATGGGAATTTGTGAGGGGGGAAAATGGGAATTTGTGAGGGGGGAAAAAATGGGAATTTGTGAGGGGGAAAAATGGGAATTTGTGAGTGGGGAAAAAATGGGAATTTGTGAGGGGGAAAAAGGAATTTGTGTGGGGAATTTGTGAGGGAATTTGTGAGGGGGAAAAGGTGGGAGTTTGTGAGGGGGGAAAAGAATTTGTGGGGGGAATTTGTGAGGGGGAAAAAATGGGAATTTGTGAGGGGGAAAATGGGAATTTGTGAGGGGGAAAAAGGAATTTGTGTGGGGAATTTGTGAGGGGGAAAAATGGGAATTTGTGAGGGGGAAAAAGGAATTTGTGTGGGTAATTTTTGAGGGAATTTGTGAGGGGAAAAAGGGGGAATTTGTGAGTGAGAAAAACGGGGAATTTGTGAGGGGGGAAAAAGTGGGAATTTGAGAGGGAAAAAGAGGAATTTTGTGAGGGGGAAAAGGGGGAATTTGTGAGGAGGAAAAGTGGGAATTTGTGAGGGGGAAAAGCAGGAATTTGTGAGGGGGAAAAAACAGGAATTAATAAGGGGGAAAAAGCAGGAATTTATGAGGGGGGAACAGGAATTAATGAGGAAAAGAGTGGGAATTTTGAGGAAAGTGGGAATTGGTGAGGGGAGAAAGCAGGATTTTGTGAAGGGGAAAAACAGGATTTTGTGAGGGGGGAAAAGCAGGATTTTGTGAGGGGGGAAAAGCAGGATTTTGTGAGGGGGAAAAGCAGGAATATTGAGGAGGAAAAGCAGGATTTTGTGAGAGGGAAATGCAGGAATTTTTGGGGAACCTCTTTTCTTTCCTTTGCAGCTTTAACAAGCAGAAGCTTCACTCCCTGGTGACCGAGCGCTGCTACCCCGTAAGTGCCTGGAATTTTGGGATATCCCTATCTTATCACTTCCACGGCATTCAAAATTCTAAATCTCATTCTCTGCCTCATATTTAATGCAATTTTTCTGCGATTTTTTTTTTTTTTTTAAACCTAATCTTGACAATGCCTCATTTTTTTTTTCTGAATACAACAAACTAATCGCTTGTAGCGTTTCCTCAATTCACATCCAGCTTGCATCAGAGCTGATTTTCCCTGATGGAAGCAAATTGTTAATTACTGTGCTGAATCCCTGGCAGGACATGGTGCGTGGCAACAGGTACAAAACCATCCGCTGGAGGTTCCTGGAGTCCCTGGAGCCCCCCAGGGTGGTGCAGGTGCGCTGCGAGGCCATCATGAACCGCGGCAACCTCTACGGGCAGGTGACAGTGAGGATGCACAGCCGCCAGGTGAGCCCTGCCCCGGGCTCCTGGGCTGGTTTGGGAGGGAAGGGGTCTCAAGTGCCATCACAGGGAGGGATTTCTTCACAATATCTCATCTGAACTTCAGTTTGGAGCCATTTTTCTTTGTCAATAGTTCCTCGTCACTGTGTTTGGGACCTGGAAGGTCTCAGTTAGGTCGCCCTGAAGCTTTTTCCAGGATGAAAAATCCTGATTTTCCCAGCCTTTCCTCCTAGGAAGATCCATCCCTCCATCTTCCCTCACTAAGCCCAACCTGCTGCCCACCCAGAGCTGAGAGTCCCAATCTTTTTTGGGTTGGAAACACCCTAAATCCCTCCCACTGTCCCAGGTTCTAACCTGGGACACTTCCAGGATGGGGCAGCCACAGATTCTCTGGGAAATCCATTCCCCCTCACAGGGAAGAATTTCTTCCCAACATCTCTTCTAGATTTCAGTTTGGAGTCATTTTTCCTTGTCAATAGTCCCTCCTCACCGTGTTTGCTGTTGGTTTCTTCAGGACCTGGAAGGTCTCAGTTAGGTCACCCTGAAGCTTTTTCCAGGATGAACAACCCAAATTTTCTCAGCCTTTCCTCCTAGGAAGATCCATCCCTCCATCTCCCCTTACCAAGCTCAACTTGCTGCCAGCTCATCACAGAGATCTCAATCTTTTTTGGGTTGAAAAATCCTTAAATCCCTCCCATTCCACCCCTGACATGGGCAGGGACATCTCCCACTGTCCCAGGGTGTTTTAACCCAGCCTGGGACATTTTCAGGATGGGGCAGCCACAGATTCTCTGGGAAATCCATTTCCCCTTCACAGGGAGGAATTTCTTCCCAACATCTCTTCTAGATTTCAGTTTGGAGCCATTTTTCCTTGTCCATGTTTGCTGTTGGTTCCTTCAGGACCTGGAAGGTCTCAGTTAGGTCACCCTGAAGCTTTTTCCAGGATCAACAACCCAAATTTTCCCAGTCTTTCCTCCTAGGGAAATCCATCTCCATGCTCCCTCACCAGGGCTGAGAATCCCAATATTTTTAGGTTGGAAAACCCTTAAATCCCATCCCATGGGCATGGACACCACCTACTATCCCAAATCACTCCTAACCCCATCCATCCTGTTTATTTATTTTTATTTTTTTCTCAGATTTTGGCCATCTACGATCGCTTTGGGCGCCTCATGTACGGTGGGGAGGAGATTCCCAAGGATGTTCTGGAATATGTTGTGTTTGAGAGGTACCTGGTGAACCCCTATGGAACATGGAGGATGCATGGGAAAATTGTCCCAGACTGGGCTCCACCCAAGGATCCCATCATTAAGGTGGGAAAAGGCTGGAAAATGGGATCTCTGTGGGGAAAAAATGGGAATTCTAGGGGGGAAAATGGAGATTCTGGGGGGGGAAACAATGGAGATTCTAGGGGGGAAACAATGGAATTCTAGGGGGGGAAATGGAGATTGGGGGGGGAAACAATGGAGATTCTGGGGGGGTAACAATGGAATTCTAGGGGGGAAAATGGAGATTCTGGGGGGGGAAACAATGGAGATTCTAGGGGGGAAACAATGGAATTCTAGGGGGGGAAATGGAGATTCTGGGGGGGGAAACAATGGAGATTCTAGGGGGGAAACAATGGAATTCTAGGGAGGAAAATGGAGATTTTGGGGGGGGGAAACAATGGAGATTCTGGGGGGGAAACAATGGAATTCTAGGGGGAAAATGGAGATTTTGGGGGGGGGAAACAATGGAGATTCTAGGGGGGAAAATGGAGATTCTAGGGGGGGGAAACAATGGAGATTCTGGGGGGGGTAACAATGGAATTCTAGGGGGGAAAATGGAGATTCTGGGGGGGGAAACAATGGAGATTCTAGGGGGGAAACAATGGAATTCTAGGGGGGAAAATGGAGATTCTAGGGGGAAACAATGGAGATTTTTGGGGGGAAACAGTGGAATTCTAGGGGGGGAAAATGGAGATTCTAGAGGGAGGAAAAAAGGAGATTCAAGGGGGGGAAATGTTGATTCTAGAGGGAGGAAAAGTGGAGATTCTAGGGGGGAAAAATGGAGATTCTAGGTGAGGAAAAAATGGAGATCCTTGAGGGGGAAAAATTGAGATTCTAGGGGGAAACAATGGAGATTCTAGAGGGGGGGAAAATGGAGATTCTAGGGGGGAAAAATGGAGATTCTAGGGGGGAAAAATGGGGATTCTAGGGGAAAAAAAATGTGGAGATCCCTGTGGGGGAAAAAAAAAAAAAGGATTCCTCTGGGGGAAAAAGATAGAGATCCTGGGGGGGAGACAAAAAAAATGGAAATGCCTGTGGGGATCATTGTGGCCAAAGCTGAGCTGCCTGGGAGGGGAAGGTGAGGGGATCATCCACTGCTTGGAATGTCCATGGAATTATTCCTGGGAGCTGCAATGGGAGACTGAGGTCCTGGAATGACTCAGGGCAGGTGTGGGATAATTTTGGGAATTATTTCCCCCTGTCCCCACCCTGGAAAAGTGTCTCTGCCTCCTTGTGTTGCTAAAATTGGATCTTGGGGAAGAAGGAGGGGAGAATTCCAGTGTGATTCAAAGCTTCCCATCCCATTCCCTTCTCCTGCCTCCCTCTGATCCCCCTTTTTTTCCCTTTCCAGAACCCCCTGCTCCCCTTTTTTTCCTGCTGACTTTTAACCCTTGCTTTTCCAGACTGTGATGATTCCTGGCCCAGCCCTGGATCCCTCAGAGGAGCATGAAAAAGTGAAATAGAAAGTTCTGGAACGTGAACAGGGACAGCAAACAGGCTGGGAGGGAGGTTTGGGAATGTGTTGGATGTGGCTGTGCCTTCCTGGGGAGCAAATTTGGGAATGGGCAGCAGCTTCTCCAAATTTCAAGGAGCCACAGGGGGATCTGGAGGAGCTCTGGAAGATCTTGGCTCTGCTTCAGCCTCACCCTGAGGATGAGGAGCCTCCACGGGCCACCCTCTGTCCTGGAATTCCATGGGAGAGCCCTTGGAATATTTAACACTCCATGGGAGTGTCACACACCTGCTGGTCAGTCATTAAAACTTCACCCAGTGGCTTTTAACAGTTTGGTTTTTTTTTTTTTCCAATCTCTCTTTACTGATTCCCAAATTCCTATTTTTTAACAAAAACCAGGGAGAGTTTAGATCAAGTTCCATGGTGGGGGGAGGGTGCTGCCATTGGAGTCTCCCAGAGGAGCTGCAGCACAGCTGATAATTGGATTTAATTTCACTTTTGGTTGCTCACAAAGGGCTGGGGTTGTGGCACAGCTCGTGCTCTGGCACCATCCTGTGGACACGGTGACATCTGCAGCTCTCCCTGCTTTGCCTGGGTTGGGAAAACACTTGGATTTTATTTATTTTTTTCCCCATGATTGGGAATAAACCTGTGAGGCTCCTGCTCTGCTCAGCCAGTTCTCCTCACTCACAAAATCCTCCCTGCTCACCCAAAACCAAACCCTTTTCTCTCCTTGTCCTGCTTTTCAACTCACCACTTGCAGAGCGTGGGAGAGTTCAGGGCATTTTTATTTCTTCCATGAGAGGGATTTTACTGAGCTGTAAAAAGAGAAGCTGTGGCTCCTTTTTTGCTTCCCAGTGTTCCTTTTTGGGAGGGCAGCACCTCCTTGTTGTGCTGTGCTGGGAGAGGAGCCAGCAGTGGAATCCCTGCCATGTCCTTTGGGAAGTCACAGGGGTGTCACAATCCCTCTGTTCCTGAAAAAAATCCTTTTCCATGGAGCCTCTGCCTCACTCTGGACTGAGTTTGGGAGCTCAGCTCCCTCTGTGGTAGGGAAGGGAGGAGTGGAATTCCTGAAAACCCAGAGGGAGGAGAGGATTGGGATTGTTCAGGCTGGAAAAGGAGATTTTTGGGGTGACCTCCTTGAGGATTCCAGTCCCTGATGGAGCTACAGGAAAATGGAGAAAAGGATGAATTTCAGGACACAGGGAATTGGTTCCCAGTGCCATGGAGCAGGGATAGGTGGGATTTTGGGAAGGAATTCCTGGCTGTGAGGGCAGGGAGGGGCTGGGATGGAATTCCCAGAGAAGCTGTGGCTGCCCCTGGATCCCTGGAAGTGTCCAAGGCTGGGCTGGAGCACCCTGGACACTGGGAGGTGTCCCTGGATGGGCTTTAAGGTCCCTTCCCTCCAGAGCTGGGGATCTGTGGGGTTCCCCAGCCCTGGCTCTGAATGAAAAGGAGTTTTTTGGGTGGAATGTGGCTTTTTTTGGGAGAATGGCTTTTCCTCTCCAGCCTGTGCCACTCAACCCCCTCCACTGCTGGATTTCCTCTCCAGCCCCTTCCCCATCTCACATTGAGCCTCTCCAAGCACACTCCAAGATAATTCCATTTATTTCCTGTATTTACACAAAATTACACAACCAGGACCTTCAGCCTCAAACCCTCAGAGCCCCCAAACCCAACAGTGGGGCTGGGCAGGGGGAGCAGCCTCCAGCTCCAGCTTTTCCCTCCCTGATGGGAAGGAGGGAGGGATCCATGGATGGATGAGGGATGGATGGATCCATGGATCCAAGGATGGATGATGGATGGAAGGAGAGAGAGAGTGATGATGGGTGGAAGGATGAATGGATCCATCCATGGATGGATGGACAGAGGGATGGATGGGTCCATGGATTAATGGATCCAAGGATGGATGGATCCATTGGTGGATGGATCCATGGATCTAAGGATAGATGTGTGCATGGATCCACGGATGGATGATGGATGGTTGATGGATCCATGGATGGATGATGAATCCATGAATGGATGGATCCATTGGTGGATGGATCCATGGATGGGTGGATGGATCCATGGGTGGATGATGGATGGTTGATGGATCCATGGATGGATCCATGGATGGGTGGATGGATCCATGGGTGGATGATGGATGGTTGATGGATCCATGGATGGATGATGGATCCATTGGTGGATGGATCCATGCATGGGTGGATGGTTGATGGATCCATGGATGGACGGATGGATTCCATGGATGGATGATGGATGGTTGATGGATCCATGGATGGTTGATGGATCCATGGATGGACAGATGGATTCCACGGATGGATGATGGATGGTTGATGGATCCATGGATGGACAGATGGATTCCATGGATGGATGATGGATGGTTGATGGATCCATGGATGGACAGATGGATTCCATGGATGGATGATGGATGGTTGATGGATCCATGGATGCAGCCACTGGTGCTGGGATCCCCTCACTCCCCAGCCCCATCCCGGGGGCTCCCCCCAGCTCTGCCCTGCCCGGGGCAGCTCCCTGAGGGCTCCATGCTCTGCTCCTCCCACGGACACACCTCACAGCTTTTCCCCGGCTCCCAGCTAGGCTTGGCAGCTGCTGATGGAGCCTCTGCAGCTTCCCAGGGACAAACCTCAGCCAGGCCAGGGCTGGGGCTGGAGCTGCTGGCCAGCCCTGCGTGCTGGCTGCTGGGCTGGAGCCTGCACAGGGGCTTGTGCCCAGCCTCCCTGCGGGATCTGCCCCTGGATTGTTCCACAGGTGCTGGAGACACAGCAGGAGAAGCTCTGTGGGCTCCCTGGGGCTGCCTGATCTCCTCTGACCCAATAGGTTCTGCTGCTTCCCAGGGGCAAATTTCAGATATCCTGCTCTCTGTGCTGCTGGATTTCATGGATGGCTCCTTCCCCACAGCACTTTGCAGGGACAGCTCTGTGTCCAGGCTCTCCCAGGGACAGATGGACTCTCGGTCTCTGCTCCCCTTCTCCAGAGCTTTGGTTGATTCTCTTGCTGAGAGTTTCTCCTTACCTGGGCCAGTCTCTTTCACCAGCTGAGGTTGAGCCCCTTCCCAGGGACAGATTTCAGATTTATCACTGGATTCAACCTCCCAGGGACAGATCTCGGCCTTCTCTGAGCTCTGGGATTTCCCTGATGGAGATTTGGGCACTGCTGGGCTCTCAGTCTGGGGTCTGGCCAGAGGCTCCTCCGTGTCTGGGCTCTCCACAGAAGAGATTGATTCCCTCTCTCTGCTCCCCTTCTCCAAAGCTCTGGAGGGTTGTTTTCTTGGCAGTCTCTCCTTTCCTGGGGCTGTTCCTTTCTCCATTTGAAGTTCAGTCACTTCCCAAGGACCGATTTCATCTTTATCAATGGATTTAATATCCTGACTCTCCCAGGGACAGATCTCTGCCCTCAGGCTCTCTGAGCTCTGGGATTTCCCTGATGGAGATTTGGGCAGTGCTGGGCTCCCAGTTTGGGATCTGGCCAGAAACTTCTCTGTGTCCAGGCTCTCCCAAGAGGAGATTGATTCCCTTTCTCTGCTGCCCTTCTCCACAGCTCTGGAGGGTTTTCGTGGCAGTCTCTTCATTTCTGGGGTTGCTGTTTTTTCCAGCTGTTGTGCAACCACATCCCATAGACACATTTCACCTTTATCACTGGATTTGGAGTCCTGAGACTCCCAGGGACAGATTTCAGATTTATCACTGGATTTAATGTCCTGACTCTCCCAGGGACAGATCTCTTCCCTCAGACTCTCTGAGCTCTGGGATTTCCCTGAAGGAGATTTGGGCAGTGCTGGGCTCCCAGTTTGGGCTGTGGCCAGAGGCTGCTGTGTGTCCAGGCTCTCCCAAGGACAGATGGACACTCGGTCTCTGCTGTCCGGGGATCTGTCCGGGCTGGCCAGCGCTGCCTGGCGCGTGATGCGCTTGTCCCCCTTGGAGGGAGCTGCAGCCACTTCCCAGGGACAGATCTCAGCTCTGTCACTGGATTTAGAGTCCTGACTCTCCCAGGGACAGATCTCTTCCCTCAGGCTCTCTGAGCTCTGGGATTTCCCTGAAGGAGATTTGGGCAGTGCTGGGCTCCCAGTTTGGGCTGTGGCCAGAGGCTGCTCTGTGTCTGGGCTCTCCACAGAAGAGATTGATTCCCTCTCCCTGCTCCCCTTCTCCAGAGCTCTGGAGGATTCTTTTCCTGGCAGTCTCTCCTTACCTGGGGCTGTTCTTTTCTCCATCTGAAGTTCAGTCACTTCCCAGGTACCAATTTCTTCTTTATCAATGGATTTCAGATCCTGACTCTCCCAAGGACAGATCTCTTCTCTCAGGCTCTCTGAGCTCTGGGATTTCCCTGAAGGGGATTTGGGCACTGCTGGGCTCCCAGTTTGGGTTCTGCCCGGAGGCTGATCCATGTCTGGGCTCTCCACAGAAGAGATTGATTCCCTCTCTCTGCTGCCCTTCTCCACAGCTCTGGAGGGTTTTCGTGGCAGTCTCTTCATTTCTGGGGTTGCTGTTTTTTCCAGCTGTTGTGCAACCACATCCCATAGACACATTTCACCTTTATCACTGGATTTGGAGTCCTGAGACTCCCAGGGACAGATCTCAGCTCTGTCACTGGGTTTAGAATCCTGAGTCTCCCAGGGACAGATCTCTTCTCTCAGGCTCTCTGAGCTCTGCGATTTCCCTGAAGGAGATTTGGGCAGTGCTGGGCTCCCAGTTTGGGTCTTGGCCAGAGGCTGCTGTGTGTCCAGGCTCTCCCAAGGACAGATGGACACTCGGTCTCTGCTGTCCGGGGATCTGTCCGGGCTGGCCAGCGCTGCCTGGCGCGTGATGCGCTTGTCCCCCTTGGAGGGAGCTGCAGCCACTTCCCAGGGACAGATCTCAGCTCTGTCACTGGATTTAGAGTCCTGACTCTCCCAAGGACAGATCTCTTCCCTCAGGCTCTCTGAGCTCTGGGATTTTCCTGATGGAGATTTGGGCACTGCTGGGCTCCCAGTTTGGGGTCTGGCCTGAGGTGTTTCCGTGTCTGGGCTCTCCACAGAAGAGATTGATTCCCTCTCCCTGCTCCCCTTCTCCAGAGCTCTGGAGGCTTCTTTTCCTGGCAGTCTCTCCTTTCCTGGGGCTGTTCTTTTCTCCATCTGAAGTTCAGTCACTTCCCAGGGACCGATTTCAGCTCTGTCAATGGATTTCAAATCCTGAGACTCCCAGGGACAGATCTCTGCCCTCAGGCTCTCTGAGCTCTGGGATTTCCCTGATGGAGATTTGGGCAGTGCTGGGCTCCCAGTTTGGGTTCTGGCCAGAGGCTGCTCTGTGTCCAGGCTCTCCCAAGAGGAGATTGATTCCCTCTCTCTGCTGCCCTTCTCCAGAGCTCTGGAGGGTTTTCGTGGCAGTCTCTTCATTTCTGGGGTTGCTGTTTTTTCCAGCTGTTGTGCAACCACATCCCATAGACACATTTCACCTTTATCACTGGATTTGGAGTCCTGAGACTCCCAGGGACAGATTTCAGATTTATCACTGGATTTAATGTCCTGAGTCTCCCAGGGACAGATCTCTTCCCTCAGGCTCTCTGAGCTCTGGGATTTTCCTGAAGGAGATTTGGGCAGTGCTGGGCTCCCAGTCTGGGCTGTGGCCAGAGGCTGCTGTGTGTCCAGGCTCTCCTCAGAAGAGATTGATTCTCTCTCTCTGCTCCTCTTCTCCAGAGCTCTGGAGGGTTGTTTTCCTGGCAGTCTGTCCTTACCTGGGGCTGTTCTTTTCTCCATGTGAAGTTGAGTCACTTCCCAGGTACCAATTTCTTCTTTATCAATGGATTTCAGATCCTGACTCTCCCAAGGACAGATCTCTTCCCTCAGGCTCTCTGAGCTCTGGGATTTCCCTGATGGAGATTTGGGCAGTGCTGGGCTCCCAGTTTGGGATCTGGCCAGGGGCTTCTCTGTGTCCAGGCTCTCCCAAGAGGAGATTGATTCCCTCTCTCTGTTGCCCTTCTCCAGAGCTCTGGAGGGTTTTCGTGGCAGTCTCTTCATTTCTGGGGTTGCTGTTTTTTCCAGCTGTTGTGCAACCACATCCCATAGACACATTTCACCTTTATCACTGGATTTGGAGTCCTGAGACTCCCAGGGACAGATCTCAGCTCTGTCACTGGGTTTAATATCCTGACTCTCCCAGGGACAGATCTCTTCCCTCAGGCTCTCTGAGCTCTGCGATTTCCCTGAAGGAGATTTGGGCACTGCTGGGCTCCCAGTTTGGGGTCTGGCCAGAGGCTGCTCTGTGTCTGGGCTCTCCACAGAAGAGATTGATTCCCTCTCCCTGCTCCCCTTCTCCAGAGCTTTAGAGGTGTCTTTTCCTGGCAGTCTCTCCTTTCCTGGGGCTGTTCCTTTCTCCATTTGAAGTTCAGTCACTTCCCAGGTACCAATTTCTTCTTTATCAATGGATTTGAGATCCTGACTCTCCCAAGGACAGATCTCTTCCCTCAGGCTCTCTGAGCTCTGGGATTTCCCTGAAGGAGATTTGGGCACTGCTGGGCTCCCAGTTTGGGTTCTGGCCAGTGGCTGATCCGTGTCTGGGCTCTCCACAGAAGAGATTGATTCCCTCTCTCTGCTCCCCTTCTCCAGAGCTCTGGAGGGCTGTTTTCGTTGCAGTCTCTTCATTTCTGGGGTTGCTGTTTTTTCCAGCTGTTGTGCAACTACGTCCCAGAGAGAGATTTCAGCTTTTTCCGTGGATTTTAGCTCCTGAGACTCCCAGGGACAGATCTCAGCTCTGTCACTGGATTTAGAATCCTGACTCTCCCAAGGACAGATCTCTTCCCTCAGGCTCTCTGAGCTCTGGGATTTCCCTGAAGGAGATTTGGGCAGTGCTGGGCTCCCAGTTTGGGTCTTGGCTGGGGGCTGCTCCATGTCCTTGCTCTCCCAAGGACAGATTGATTCCCTCTCTCTGCTTCCCTTCTCCAGATCTTTGGAGGCTTCTTTTCCTGGGATTCTCTCCTTTGGTGTTGCTGTTCCTTTCTCCAGCTGAGGTTCAGTCACTTCCCAGGGACAGATCTCAGCTTTATCACTGGATTTGGAGTCCTGAGTCTCCCAGGGACAGATCTCTGCCCTCTCCGAGCTTTGAGATTTCCCTGAAGGAGATTTGGGCAGAGTTTTGTCTGGGGGCTGCTTTCTTTTTTCTGATGCTTTGGGTCTCACTTGTCCTTCCCCTTTGGAAGAGCCTCCCGTGTCCTGCTTCAGTCTCTCTGTCCCCGATGGAGCTTCAGCCTCTTCCCAGGGGCAGATCTCTGATTTTGGGCACAACTCATCCTCCACCTCCCAGGGACAGATGTTGGCCTTTTTGCTCTCCGTGGTTCCAGCCCGCTGGGATGAGGGTTTGGGCAGAGCTGGGGGTTTTCCTGCGAGCCTCATCCCAGACTGCTCCAGACTTTCAAATTTGGGGGCTGCCTGTCCCTCCTGCTCCGGCCGAGCCCTCTGTGTGTCCCCGGGGAAGATTTCTGCTCGGACACTCCTTCTCTGTTCCCTGTTCTCCCACGGGAAAACCTCAGCCCTCCTTCCCTCTGCTTGATCCCCGGTCACTTTCGGCAGCTCTGGTAGTTTTTCCACACCCACAGAGCGCTGAGAATCCCCCTCACTACCACCCTTCTCAGGAAAAATTCCTGATTTGGAGCTGTAATCTCCCCCAGGACTCAGCTCTCCCTGCGCACTCCCAGCCCCGCTCCAGCTCCTCCCGTGCTCCCGCTCGGGCTCGGGCTGGCTGCTCCCCTTTTCCAGCGCCTTGTCCGGGCTCTCGGGGACCGCACCATCCTCCCGGGCAGCGATCGCCTCCTGGCGCAGCAAGGCTCCCCTTCCAGCCGGGATTCCGGGCGGACCAACCTGCGCCCCCGCCGCGCCCCGCACGCTGCTCGGGGTGGGCTTTGCAGGCTCCTCCTCCGTCCTTCCAGCCCCCTCGAGCTGTTCGAGTGTCCCTTCCTCCTCTGTCACCTCAGGAATGTCCTCCCTCTGATCCTCGTCCCCTTCCTGTGGCTGTGCCACCTCCGCGGGACATTGGTGGTCCGCGCTGGGTGGTGGCTCCAGATCCTCACCCGCGTCCCCTGGGGCAGCGCTGGGCTCTTCTGCCGCTTTGTCGCCATCGTCTGTCCCCAGGGCCAGGCTGTCCCACTGTCCTCCTGTCCCGCTGTCCCCCCAGTCCGCGGCTTCTCCGGGGATGGCGGCGTTGTTGTTGTGCTGGAGGGCGAGGCTCTGCCCTCTCCTCTCGGGGCTTTTGGCAGCGGGGTCCGGGCTGAACCCCCCGAGGGACACGGCCGAGGTCTCTGCCAGCCCGGACTTCTCTCTCCTGCTGCTCCCCCTTTTCCTGAGGCTTCCCTCGCTTTTCGCTTTCAGGATGCTCTTCCCCTTGGGGCGGTTCAGGGCTTTGATGGCGAGTCCCAGGCTCCGGAAACGTCTCCGGGAGGGCGGCTTGCTGTCGGGGCTGGTGGCCACTGTGTCACCGGCGGTCCCTGACTCTGCTGCCTCTGCCGCTTTTTGTTTCCTGCTCAGGATCTCTTCCTGCACCAGCTCCCAGGGACAGACGTGAACCGAGCTGGGGCTCGGGGTCACCAACCCGCCTTTCCCTCCCGGGGGGGACGCGTGCTCCGGCTCGTCCCCTGCTGTCCCCTTCGTCTCTCCAACCTGTGCCGGGACACCCGGGGGTGGCTCCGGGCCGTCCCCGAGCGTCCCCGAGCGCTGCAGGCTCTGGTAGCGAACGGGAGGCGGAGGGGGAGTTTTCTTCACGGTCACCCTCACCCTCCTGGGCGGGTGCGCGCTGTCAACGCTGACACTCTTGACGGGCCCGTAGGTGACATGTTTGTGTCCCTTGGCATCTCCCAGCGGGGCCACGTCCTCCTGGGACCCCTTGGCGCTCTGCGGTGTCGCCGTGTCGCCGGGGACCCTCGGGGCGGGCGCGCACAGGTGGCGGCTGCCGCGCCACTCGTCCCTGCGGGCGGCCAGCAGCGCCACATCCCGCGCCCCGCTGACAACGCTGTGCGACTTCTGCAAGGGCGGGGCGCGGCCCGGGGGTCGCCGCCAGTGCCCCGCCAGGTTTTGGGCGCTGGCCGATTTGCAGAGGAGCGGGGCGGCATCCAGCGAGTCGCTGTCGGATTGCTCCAGCTCCAGCACGGCCGCCGGAGGAGCCTCCTCGGGCGGGCTGGGGCTGCGCGGCTCCCGCGGGGGTCCCTCGGAGCTGCGGGATTTGCGCAGCGCTGAAGAGCGGCGCCGGGAGCTTTCATCCCGCATCCTCAGGCTGCTCCCGCCGCCATCCACCAGCCGCTTGACCGAGGAGCTGCGGCGGGACGCGCTCCCCGGGCGATCCCCGCTGTCGGCCGGCTCGGCTCCGCCGCGGCGCAGGATGGAGCGGGCGAGGCTGCGGCGGGAGCCGCGCTTCTTGCCCAGGTGCGGGTTGTTGCTCGCCATCCGCCACGTCTTGTGCACCTCCAGCTGCCGGTAAAGCTTCTTCAGCTCCTCCTGCGCCGCGGGCGGGGGGGACGCGGCAGAGAAAAGGGAGAGAGGAGAGCGCCTACAGCGGGGGCTGCGGCCGGCTTGTCCCCATGTCCCCAAACCCCTCCGCGCTGCCCAGAGGAGCCCACCCGCGTGGGGTCACCCTGCACCCCCTCCTCCCCTCCCTCTGCTTTGCATCAGGAAAAGATTGCGAAAGGCACCTCTTACTCTGCACAGCTAGCGTCAAAAGAAGGTCCTGAGTGTGCCACCCACCCGAATGTCATCGGGGTCGAGACTGTGCTCGCTCCAGGCGGACGCGATGCTGCTGTTCATGCAGGAGCCCGAGCGCCGCATGTCCAGCTCGTCCTCGTACACCTCGGCCGTGATCTCCTCCCGCAGCGGCGAGCCCGTGTGCAGGAACTGCGCGGGGACACGGGACAGTCACTCAGGGGATCCTGTCCCAGCTCCCCCGGGCTCTGGGGTGAGCGGTAGTGATGGAATCCCGGAATTGCTGAGGATGGAAAAGCTCTCCGAGGGCAGCGAGACCAGCTGTTCGCCCAGTGCTGACAAAGCCAGCGCTAACCCACGTCCCCAAGTGCCTCATCCACGTTCTCCAGCACTTCCAGGGTGAGGACTCCACTTCTTCCAACTCCTGATCATCCTTTCCGTGAGAAATTTCCCCAATATCCAACCCAAACCTCTCCTGGCTCAGCCTGAGGCCGTTTCCTCTCCTCCTGTCCCCATTGCCTGGGAGCAGATCCTGACCCTCCCCAGCTTCCCCCTCCTGCCAGCGAGTTGTGCAGAGCCACAGGGTTCCACCTGAGCCTCCTTTTCTCCTGTCTGAGCCCCTTTCCCAGCTCCCTGAGCCTCTCCTGGTGCTCCAGCCCCTTCCCCAGCTCTGTTCCTTCCCAGGAATACCTTGGGGATGAAGAGCAGGGCCAGGGTCATGGTGATGGTGCCGTGGGTGTGAGCGAAGAAAAGCAGCAGAGTCCAGTCCGGGTGCAGCGAGGGGACAATCAGGAACCTGGAAAGGATCAAGAGGGCAGTGCCAGGTCCCACTGCAGCCCCCTGCCCACCTCCAGACCCCACAGCCTCCCCCTGCCTGGGCACCCAAACCCCTTTTCCTTTGGAGATCCTGAACACCCAAACCCCTTTTTCTTTGGAGATCGTGAACACCCAAACCCCTTTCCCTTTGCAGATCCTCAACACCCCAACCCCCTCCCCTTTGGAGATCCTGAACACCCAAACCCCTTTTCTATTGGAGATCCTGAACACCCAAACCCCTTTCCTTTTGCAGATCCTCAACACCCAAACCCCTTTTCCTTTGCAGATCCTAAACACCCAAACCCCCTCCACTTTGGAGATCCTGAACACCCAAACCCCTCTTCCTTTGCAGATCCCGAGCACCCAAACCCCTTTTCCTTTAGAGATCCTGACCACCCAAATCCCTTTTCTTCTGGAGATCCTGATCACCCAAACCTCTTTTCTTCTGGAGATCCTGAACACCCAAACCCCTTTTCCTTTGCAGATCCTGAACTCCCAAACCCCCTCCACTTTGGAGATTCTGAACACCCAAACCCCTTTTCCTGTACGGATCCCAAGCACCCAAACCCCTTTTCCTTTGCACATCCCGAGTACCCAAACCCCTTTTCCTTTGGAGATCCTGAACTCCCAAACCCCTTTTCCTTTGGAGATCCCGAGCACCCAAACCCCTTTTCCTCTAGAGATCCTGAACACATAAACCCCTTTTCCTTTAGAGATCCTGAACACCCAAACCCCTTTTCCTTTGCACATCCCGAGTACCCAAACCCCTTTTCCTTTGCAGATCCAATGCCCCCAAACCCTTCCCACCTCAAGATGACTCCTGATTCATCCCCAGAGGTGTGAAAACTTGGATTCTCAGCCCTACCTGACCACGTGGAAGGCAGCAGAGACCATGAGCTCGTTGTGGAGGGCGATGCCCATGTAGCGGGGCTCGTGGAAGGCCGAGGGCACGGCGCGCGTGGCGTAGCACAGGAAGCTGCCCCACAGCAGGAACAGAACCTCGGCTGTGGGGCACACAGGGACACCCTCAGCAGCCACACCCATCCCTGGCAGATTTTTGGGGGGGGTTCAGGTGCTGCCCATCACCCTCAGTTTGGATCTGGAGCATCCCAAAGTTTGGGACTCAACACCTGCACCAGGGGATGCTCAGGGGGGAGGTAGGAGGCAGCTGGGGCACTCACATCCTCCTTGGAAGCTCCAGGAGGGTTAAAGGAGCAAGGGAATGAAAGTCCTACAATTATGGGATGGGGTCCTGGAGCTGTGGGGATCCCCAGGTCCTTGGAACCTCCAGGAGGATTAAATGGACAAAGGAATAAAAGCTCTACAATTATGGGATTGGGGTTCTGGGGCTGTGGGGATCCCCAGGTCCTTGCAGCCCTCAGGTGGATTAGAGACAAAGGAATGAAAATCCCACATTAGGAATGAAAGTCCTACGATTATGGGATTGGGTTCTGGGGCTATGGGGATCCCCAGGTCCTTGGAACCTCCAGGAGGGTTAAATGGACAAAGGAATAAAAGCTCCACAGTGATGGGATGGGATGGGATGGGATGGGATGGGATGGGATGGGATGGGATGGGATGGGATGGGATGGGATGGGATGGGATGGGATGGGATGGGATGGGATGGGATGGGATGGGATGGGGGATGGATGGGATGGGATGGGATGGGATGGGATGGGATGGGATGGGATGGGATGGGATGGATGGGATGGGATGTGAGACCCTCAGATCCTTGCAGCATTCAGGAAGATGAGAAGGATAAAAGAATGAAATCCCCTCATTCCCTGGGGGCTCCCGGGGCCGCGGGGACCCCTCTCACCGATGACCATCATGTAATCCCAGCAGTCGTGGCCGCAGATGGAGAAGTGCAGGCCGCGGCTGGTCTGGGCTCGGATGACCAGCGGGATGTTCTTGTGGGCGTTCTCCAGCATGCCGATGGTCCAGGCTGCCAGGAACCAGAGCACCAGCAGCAGCATGGGCGCCAGCATGCGCAGCACGCGCCCGCTCGACACGTAGGGAGCGCGCTGCGCCGTGCGGGACAGGAACACCTTCAGCACCCTGCGGGCGGGGGGGGTGAGAGCCAGCCCAGCCAGCCGGAGAGCCCACCCAGCCGGAGACCCTAACCCATCCCAGCCCACCCAGCCGGAGACCCTAACCCATCCCAGCCCAGCCAGCCGGAGAGCCCACCCAGCCTGAGAGCCCACCCAGCCTGAGACCCCAACCCATCCCAGCCCACCCAGCCTGAGACCCCAACCCATCCCAGCCCACCCAGCCTGAGAGCCCACCCAGCCTGAGAGCCCAACCCATCCCAGCCCAGCCTGAGAGCCAGCCCAGCCTGAGAGCCCACCCAGCCTGAGACCCCAACCCATCCCAGCCCAGCCAGCCGGAGACCCCAGCCCAGCCTGAGACCCCAACCCATCCCAGCCCAGCCTGAGAGCCCACCCATCCCAGCCCAGCCTGAGACCCCACCCAGCCTGAGAGCCCACCCAGCCTGAGACCCCAACCCATCCCAGCCCAGCCAGCCGGAGAGCCCACCCAGCCTGAGAGCCCAACCCATCCCAGCCCAGCCAGCCGGAGAGCCCACCCAGCCTGAGAGCCCACCCAGCCTGAGAGCCCACCCAGCCAGCCGGAGAGCCCACCCAGCCTGAGAGCCCAACCCATCCCAGCCCACCCAGCCTGAGAGCCAGCCCAGCCCAGTCCACCCAGCCTGAGACCCCAACCCATCCCAGCCCAGCCTGAGAGCCCACCCAGCCCAGCCTGAGAGCCCACCCAGCCTGAGACCCCAGCCCACCCAGCCTGAGAGCCAGCCCAGCCTGAGAGCCCACCCAGCCTGAGACCCCAACCCATCCCAGCCCAGCCAGCCTGAGAGCCCAACCCATCCCAGCCCACCCAGCCTGAGAGCCCACCCAGCCTGAGAGCCCACCCAGCCTGAGACCCCAACCCATCCCAGCCCACCCAGCCTGAGACCCCATCCCATCCCAGCCCATCCCATCCCAGTGAGATCCCAATCCATCCCTGAGAGATCCCAACTCATCCCAGTGAGACCCTAATCTATCCTGAGACCCCAGCTCATCCCACTCTGAGACCCCATCCCATCCAACTGAGACCCCAACCCGTCCTGAGACCCCATTCTAGAGAGACCCCACCTCATCCCACTGAGACCCCTGCCCATCCTATTCAGACTCCATCCCAGGAGACCCCCACCCGTCCCAGTGGTACCCGAGCCCATCCCAGTGGGGGTCCCAAGCCCCCAGACTCACACTGCAGAGATCTTGAGCACCCCTCACATGGGGGTCCCAAGCCCCCAGCCCATCCCAGTGCAGGAATCCTGAACCCCCAGCCCTCCCCACTGTAGGTGTCCTTAGCACCCAAACCCTACCCACTCTGGGGGTCCTGAACCCCAAATCCTCCCCAGTGTGGGGGTCCTGAGCCCCAAACCCTCCCCAGTGTGGGGGTCCCGATCCCAAACCCTCCCCAGTGTGGGGGTCCCGATCCCAAACCCTCCCCACTCTGGGTATCCCGATCCCCAACCTTCCCCACTCTGGGGGTCCTGAGCCCCAAACCTTCTGCACTCTGGGGGTCTTTAGCACTGAAACCCTCCCCACTGTGGGGATCCTGAGCCCCAAACCGTCCCCAGTGTGGGGGTCCCGATCCCCAACCCTCCCCAGTGTGGGGTTCCCGATCCCAAACCCTCCCCAGTGTGGGGGTCCCGATCCCAAACCCTCCCCAGTGTGGGGGTCCCGATCCCAAACCCTCCCCAGTGTGGGGGTCCCGATCCCAAACCCTCCCCAGTGTGGGGTTCCCAATCCCAAACCCTCCCCAGTGTGGGGTTCCCGAGCCCCAACCCTCCCCAGTGTGGGGGTCCTGAACCCCAAACCCTCCCCAGTGTGGGGTTCCCGATCCCAAACCCTCCCCAGTGTGGGGGTCCCGAGCCCCCATCCCCAGCCCAGCCACCTGTAGAGCTTGAGGGTGATGGTGCCGTAGACGATGGCGAAGCCGAGCATGCGAACCCAGCGCAGGACGATGCAGCGGAAGATGCTGGGCTTGAAGTACAGGATGAACACCTGGAGCGGCGGCAGAGGGGAATTCCAGCCTGGATCCCCCCCCTCAACAACCACCTGCGCTTCAGGCCACCCTCCCCCGTGACCCTGCAGCACCCACGGGAGGGGAGGGGGGATTTGGGCAGGGATTAATGCCCGCAGCCAGCGGCAGAAAAGGGATTTGGTTTTCTGAGAAGGTTTATGCGGCAGCCCCCAGGGACTGCGGCTGTAAAATTAACAATTAGGTGGAGCCGTGCCCTGCTTGGGGCTGGACAAACCCACCCTGGAGTTTTCCAGCTGGGTACTCACGGGGAAGTAGAGGAGGAGGGAGCCGAAGAGGATGGTCTCCAGCAGGATGATCCCTGATGTCCTGATCCTCTGCAGGGAGGGAAGCGTGGGGGGACAGTCAGGGGGACCCCCGAGACTGCAGTTTTGGGGTGCCAGTGTGTGGATAACACAAGTGTCCCTGAAAAGGGCCCCTGGGATTTCATACCCTGAGACAATGAAACTTTTAATGAGAAATGTTCCCCCCCGTTATCATTTAGGATTTCTATTGGTCTTTAACTTTGCTAGATGATTGGTCTTTTCTCACCTAAAATCTGAAAGTGATTGGATAATTCTCAATTTATAATTTTACTGGTTACAATTTCAATCCCCCTAAAACCTACAAAAACCCCTTGCTGTGCTAGGTATCCAGATTTTGCTGGTAGAACCCTTTGAAGAAATAAAGCTGATTTTGGAACCTCTACAGCAACAGGGAGGGACACGGGGGGACACAGGGGGACACGGGGGGGACACGGGGGGACACAGGGGGACACGGGGGGGACACGGTGGGGACAGAGTGGGACAGAGTGGGACAGAGGGGGACACGGGGGACACGGGGGGGACACGGGGGGGCAGAGGGGGACACGGGGGAGCACGGGGGGGATACGGGGGACACGGGGGGACACGGAGGGGACACGGGGGGACACGGAGGGGACACGGGAGGACAGAGTGGGACAGAGGGGGACACGGGGGGGCACGGGGGGGATACGGGGGACACGGGGGGACACGGAGGGGACACGGGGGGACGGGGGGCATACAGGGGAACACGGGGGGACACCGGGGGGATACGGGGGGACAAGGAGGGGACACGGGGGGACAGAGTGGGACAGAGGGGGACACGGGGGGGACACAGGGGGACACGGGGGGGGACAGGGGGGGACACGGGGGGGATACAGGGGGATACGGGGGGAGACACGGGGGGGGGACAGAGGGGGACACGGGGGGACACGGGGGGGACACGGGGGTGACACGGAAGGACACGGGGGGACACGGAGGGGACACGGGGGGACACGGAGGGGACACAGGGACCCCTTGCCTTGCTGCGTCGGAAGTGGTAGGACACGAGCATGCTGAGGAAGATGGCGAGCATGCAGCACGCCTGGCACGACAGCACCGCTGCCCGCAGCACCGGGTCCTCCTGGATCAGGCACGGAGTGTCGTCCTGGCAGGTGGCACAGCCCGGGCGGCAAGGGCGGCACCGCAGCCGGGACAGCCCGTCCGAGCCCGGCACACCTGGGACACAGAGATGGGCCGGTGGGCTTGGGGCGATGGGGGATCAGAACGTTCAGGTGGGATTGGAATATTCCAGGTGGGATCACAGCACTCAGGTGGAATCAGAACATCCCGGGTGGGATCATGGTGTTGGGGAGGGATCAGAACATCCCAGATGGGATCGGCACATCCAGGTGGGATTGTGGCATTGGAGTGGGATCAGAACATCCCAAGTGGGATCAGAACATTCCAGGTGGGATCAGAACATCCCAGGTGGGATCATGGCATTGTGGTGGGATCAGAACATCCTGGGTAGGACCAGAGCATCCCAAGTGGGATCGGCATATTCAGGTGGGATCAGAACATCCCAAGTGGGATCACTCAAATGGGATTGTGGCATTCTTGGAGGGGGGTGTCAGAATATCCTGGGTGGGATCAGAACATTCTGGGTAGGATCAGAACATCCCAGGAGGGATCATGGCTTTGGGATGAGATGAGAAGACCCTAAGTGGGATTAATACACCCAGGTGGGATCAGCACACCAGGTGAGATTGTGGCATTGGAGTGGGATCAGAACATCCCAGGTGGGATCAGCACATCCTGGGTGGGATCACGGCATTGGGATGGAATCAGAACACCAGGAGGGATCAGCACATCCCTGGGCCCACACCAGGGCACGTGCTCTGTGACCCCAAATCCCCCCAGCCCTGCCCCCCCCTGCTGTGCCCGTGTGCCACAGGGACCCACCTGCCCAGGCACTGCTGGCCACTCCTCCGGCCCCATAAAAACCCGGCTTGCACCTGCACAGGTACCTCCCGAGCACGAAGCTGCGGTTCTCCTGGGGGACACACTGAAGGAGACACCCTGAGACACATTCCCCACCCCCTGTGTCCCCAAATCCCCAAATCCCCCCTCCCCAGGAGCTCCAGCAGCCCGCAGCTCACGGCTACCTGACCCCACACCATCCTCCCGCAGAGCCGCGAGGAATCAGTGGTTAAACATTTCAGAATTAAAACCCAAAGCTTGGCCCCAAATCCCTCCCTAAAACCTAAATGGACACCTAATGCAGCCGAGCGCCCTAATCCTGCCCAGCCGTGACGGCAGCTTGGGGCCGGGCACCGCTCCCTAATCCCCCCCGGCCGCCTCCTGCCCCGAGCGGCCGCGCTGGCGGCTCCGCTCCCATTGTTGTTTTCTGGAGGGATGCCCGGCTCACAGCCCGGCCCCTCGGGATGGAAACAGGAGCTGGCGACGCCTTTCCCTCTTGGGGACAGCTCTGGATGGGACCCTCCCAAAGTTGGGGGGCTGCGGGGTTCGCCCTCCCTGGTTGTGCCAAACCTCTGAGACGCTCGGGCGCGGGGCTGGGCGCTGCTGGAAGGGTCGGGGTGATGCTGTCAACCCCTGTCCCCACCGTGCCCGCGGTGCCCGGGCAAAGAGCAGCCGGGTCACACGGCGGTGGGGAGGGAAGATTTGCACAATAAACCGCTCGGCGCGGTGCGAGAGCAGCTGAGCGAAGCAGATGGATCGCCCGGCAGAGAGGATAAAGCTCAGCCCGGAGGGAGGGACGCGGGGCACTGGGCTGGGTGCGGGGTACCCCGGTTCTGCTCCCGGTGCCGGTGCCGGTACCTGGGTGCTGTTGAGGTCACAGCGATGCGTGTCCGAGAACCAGCCCGGCCCGCTGGAGCACTGGTCGATGGCCACATCCCGCAGCTCCACGTCCACTCGCACGACCCCCCTGTGAGCACCAGGGATGGGGTCAGAGCTCAGGGGGTGGCGTGGGGCATCGCTGTGCCCCCCCCCCCCCCGAGCCCCCCATCCAGAGTGGGCGAGCCCCAGGGATGCCTCTGGGCCAGCACGGAGCAGGGGGGCGATGACAGCGGTCAGCGATGTCCCCAGACCCCCGGACACGGGCGTGGACCCTCGGAGCCGGGTCTAGAGGTGCTGGGGATGGGGCAGCAGCTCCTGGGTTTGAATTCTGCCCCTCAAGAGGGATTTTAATCCAACCGATCGGGAAATGGGGGCAGCTGGGATGGTCCCCACGTGCCCAACGCTCTTCCCTGGGTTCTCCGAAGGGGACACGGGTGACCCGTGGAAATGGGGCCGTGTCCGCGCCCTGGGACTGATCCCAGCTGACCCTTCCCTCCCCACCGCCTCCCTCTGTGGGGTGAAGGAGGGAGCCCCCCCCCAAATCCCAGAGACACCCCAGGAGGGGTCCCAGCCCGGCTCAGCAGTGACAGGGGGGTGGCAGCACAGGGGACACCGAGGGGACGCAGGGGGATGTGTAAAAACCCCTGCAGGCGCAGGCACACGCAGAGGGACACGCTGGGGACACCTCAGGGTGGGTGACACATCCAGCTACACGCCCAGCACGCACACGGGGCACCCCCCAAACCCCTTACTTGAACTCGGGGCTGAGATCCGGCTTGAGCCCGTAGAAGGCGGAGGAGAGGGTGACCACCCAGGTGGGCAGGAACTGGCCCTCGCGGCACTCCAGGAACGGCGGGGACCAGCGCACGTGGCCCGGGTCCCCCACGTAGCTGTCGCCCCTCTGCCACTTGGGGGTCTCCAGGCTGCGCAGGTCATTGCTGAGCACCCGCTTGCGGAGCGCCGGGACCCGCTGCGCCTTGAGCGCGTTGAACCACTCGTTGTCCCAGCTGAGGTTGCCCAGGCTGGGAGCGGCGCTGGAAACGTCCTGCAGCAGGATCTGCCCGTCCCCTTTGGTGGCCTGCAGCATCAGCCGGGGCTTGGGGGCCAGCGGGTGGGCGTCCAGGGCCAGCACCGCCCTGCGCACCCACGGGTGCCCCTCGGCCAGGCTGCGCACCAGCGCCTGGTACCACTCCACGTCCTCGGCCACGCTGGCCTCGCGGATGTCGTTGGTCTGGAAGAGCATGTTGAGGAAGTTGGCCGAGTGCGCCAGAGCCTCGGGGGCGGCTCGCAGGGCTGCCCGCAGAGCCGGGGGGGGCCCGGGCCCGGGAGCCCCCGCCGAAACAGCCCCGCTGCAGTTGGCCCGGGCCAAGCGCTCGGCATCGCCCGTGCGCAGGAACGCCAGAGCCGCCGCCGAGCCCTCGCTGTCCCCCGGCGCTCCCGGCTCCAGGGTGGGCGCCCACGAGGATGAAGGGGCCGGTGACCATCCCGCCGGCCTCGGGGGTCTCTCCTGCGGCCGCTGCCCCGCCGTCAGCACGGCCACCTGCACCAGCACCGCCTGGAAGCCGCAGAGCAGCGGCCACCGGCTCGGCCCCATGGCTGGGGCTCAGCGGAGCCCCCCGGCCCCCGGCGGCCCCTCCGGCCGGCCCGGGGGGCTCATGGCGGGCAGGGAGCTGCCCGGAGCCGGCCCCGCGCTCTGCCGCCCGTTCTTCTCCCTCGGCGATGCCCGAGCAGACGTCACCGGCTCCAAACCGTGTTCAGCGGCTGGCGCTGCCCGGAGCCCCCCCCCTCCCCGCTCGCCCCCGCGGCTCCCGCTCGGGCGGCAGCGCTGCTAGGAGCCCCCCGCTCTGAGCCCCGTGGGGACCCCGCTCCGAGCCCCTCGGGGACCCCGCTCCGAGCCCCTCGGGCTGCCCGTGATGTAAGCGCATCCTGATGGGAAGCCATGGCAACGGGGACGGGAATTTTCCTGCCCGTATCCCCCTCCCCGCGGCTCCTCGGCAGCCGGGGGGGAGTCACAGGGCACCCGCGGGGTCCCCATATTGTGGCGGGGGTCGCGGGATCCAATCCCGCAGTGCCCGACCCCCACATCGGGCTGTGGGGCGGGATTGGGGGGCGGCACCTTCACGGGGTGTCCCTGTGGGGCTGGGGATGGCGGGTGCGGGCAAGAGCAGGATCTGAAGCCCCTAATTTTAACCCTAGCCCACCCCCCAAGTGTGATGTCCCGCGCAGCAGAGCCGGGGTGCAGAGGGGAAACTGAGGCACGGGAGGATGCTCCGTTTCCTTGCTCCAGCCTCAAGCAACGCTGCCTTTCCCCAGCCCCAGGCCGCGGGGAGGGGTGGGCAGAGCCGGTCCCCGTCCCTCCTGCTCCGGAACCGGGCAGGAGCAGCGCAGGGCTCGAGCTGGGAAGCGCCGCGTGCCTCAGTTTCCCCCAGCGCATTCCCCGGTCCCGTCGTGAAGAACGAGCCCGATGGGTCACGGCTGGAGCTGCGTGTCCGGGAGCGCTCGGTGCCCCCCGCCCCACCACCCGTGACCCTCCGTGGGTGCCGGGACCGCCGGTGGGTGCCGGGGTTCGGAGCCGGTCCCGCCTTGGCTGCGGGGGCTCGGAGCGGCTCCCGGTGCTCGCAGCGAGTCCCGCCCGTGGATGTCGGTGCCACCCTCGGGTGCCGGTGCTCCCGGTGCTCGGTGCGTGTCCCCGCGTGTCCCCACCACCCCTCCACGTGCGGTCAGGGGGGCTCGGGGGGCGCGGCCTCCGCACCGGGGCGGACCCACACCCACCGGGAGAGGCGGGACCGGCACCGGGGGGCGCGGCCAGCGGCGGAAGCGCGGGGGCGGAGCGGCGGCGGCGGCGGCGGTGCCGGGGGGGGGATCCCCGCGGCCGTGCGAGGGCGGCGGCGGCGGGGGCCGCCGGTCCCGGTCCCGGTGCCGGTGCCGGTGCCCGCGGGCCATGCGGCGGCCGTAGCCATGCAGCGCGATGGGGATGCGGCGGCGGCGGCCGCGGCCTCGTACCGGGTGCTCAGCCGGCTGCTGGGCTATGGCACCGGGCCGGAGGCGGGCGCGGCGGGCGGTACCGGTGCCGGTACCGGCGGTGCCGCCGCGCTGCCCGGTAACGGGGGGCGGCTGCCGGGGGTCGTGCCGGCTCTGCGCAGCCCCCGGCCGCAGCTAATGGTTTTCCGCAACGCCGCGGCCGAGAGCCGGCCCGGCGAGGACTGCGGCCCGGTGGCGGCGGCGGCGGCGGCGGTGCCCGGTAGCGGGGGGATCCCGGGGGGCGGCGGGGCCGAGCTGTGCCCGCGGCACCGCTGCGCGCTGGAGCCCAAAGCGGCGGCGGGCTGGGGAGCGGCGGCGCAGAACGGGCTGGAGCTGCAGCTGGCGGCGCTGGGGCTGCGCCCGCCGGGGCTGGGGGCCAAGGGGGCGGCGGGCGCGACCCCCTGCCCCCCCTGCGCCCCCTGCGCCCCCTGCCCGTGCCTGGGGCCGCCCGCCGGGGAGGAAACCAGCGATGCGCTGCTGGTGCTGGAAGCGCTGGAGCCCGATGAGGGCGGCAGCGGCTCCGAGGACGAGCCGGGATCCCCCGGGCGAGGGGCGGCCCGAGCCACCGGCAGAGCCGCGGCAGCGCCCGGCCCCGCTCCGCCGCCCGCGGGCACCGGCACCGGCATCGGCACCGGAATCAGCACCGGAATCGGCACCGGCCCCGGCGGCAGGAAGGGCTCGCTCCGCATCCGCCTCAGCCGCCTGTTCCGCACCAAGAGCTGCAGCGGCGGATCGGCCACCGGGGACGCCGCCAGCGCCGCCGCCTCGGCCGGGAGCCTGACGGATGTGTGCGGGGCCCGCGGGCGGGAGCAGGAACCGGGCAGGTACGGGGGCACCGCCGGGGGGTGGCGGGGGGTGACCCGGCGGCCGTGTCCCCGTGGCCAGGGGTGATCCCGAGCCGTGATCCCTTCCTGTGATCCCTTGCTGTGATCCTGTGCCGTGATCCCTTGATGTGATGCTTTGCTGTGATCCTGTTCTATGATCCCGTGCCGTGATCCTGTTCTGTGCTCCATTCTGTGATGTTTTGTTGTGATCCCTTCCTGTGATCCCTTCCTGTGATCCCATTCTGTGATCCCATTCTGTGATCCCTTCCTGTGATCCCATTCTGTGATCCCTTCCTGTGATCCCTTCCTGTGATCCTGTTCTGTGATCCCGTTCTGTGATCCCATTCTGTGATCCCTTCCTGTGATCCCGTTCTGTGATCCTGTTCTGTGATCCCATTCTGTGATCCCGTTCTGTGATCCCTTCCTGTGATCCCATTCTGTAATCCCATTCTGTGATCCCATTCTGTGATCCCATTCTGTGATCCCGTTCTGTGATCCTGTTCTGTGATCCCTTCCTGTGATCCCATTCTGTAATCCCATTCTGTAATCCCATTCTGTGATCCCATTCTGTAATCCCATTCTGTGATCCCATTCTGTGATCCCATTCTGTGATCCCTTCCTGTGATCCCATTCTGTGATCCCTTCCTGTGATCCCATTCTGTGATCCTGTTCTGTGATCCCTTCCTGTGATCCCATTCTGTGATCCTGTTCTGTGATCCCTTCCTGTGATCCCATTCTGTGATCCTGTTCTGTGATCCTGTTCTGTGATCCCATTCTGTGATCCCATTCTGTGATCCCGTTCTGTGATCCCTTCCTGTGATCCCATTCTGTGATCCTGTTCTGTGATCCCTTCCTGTGATCCCTTCCTGTGATCCCATTCTGTGATCCCATTCTGTGATCCCTTCCTGTGATGCTTTTTTTGGAGAGGGAGGCACCGGGGCCATCCCGCCCACTGAGTCCCAGTTGGGATCTCGAGCTCTCGGAGGCCTCACGGGGACACTGGGGACACTCAGAGGGACACTGGGGACACTCAGAGAGACACTGGGGACACTCATGGGAACACTGGGGACACGCACAAGGACGTTGGGGATACTCAGGAGGACACTGGGGACACTCAAGAGGACACTGGGGATACTCAGGGTGACACTGGGGACACTCAAGAGGACACTGGGGACACGCACAGGGACACTGGGGACACTCAGGGTGACACTGCTCACATCAGGGGGACACTGGGGACACTCATGGGGACACTGGGGACACTCACAGGAACACTGGGGACACTCAGAGGGACACTGGGGACACTCAGAGGGACACTGGGGACACGCACAGGAACACTGGGGACACTCAGAGTGACACTGGGGACACTCAGAGTGACACTGGGGACACTCAGAGGGACACTGGGGACACGCACAGGACACTGGGGACACTCAGGGTGACACTGCTCACATCAGGGGGACACTGGGGACACTCATGGGGACACTGGGGACACTCACAGGAACACTGGGGACACTCAGGGGACACTGGGGACACTCAGGGTGACACTGGGGACACTCACGGTGACAATGTGGCTCTGGCACTGCCCATGGAAGGGGTGGAAATGCCATCCCTGGAGCTGTTCAGCAGATGTGTGGATGTGGCACTTGGGGACACGGCTTGGTGGCCACGGTGGGTTCTGTGCAAGGCTGGGCTCAGGGGGCTTTTCCAGGTTCTGGGATTCTGTCACCCATGAGGGGACGGGTGGCTCCCCTCTGGTGGCACTGCTGTCCCCTCTGGTGGCACTGCTGTCCCCTCTGGTGACTCTGATTCTCCTGGCCAGAGAAGGTTCTGTGGCTGGAGAAGGTTCTGGTTGGAGGTTCTGGTTGAAGGTTCTGGTTGGAGGTTCTGGTTGGAGGTTCTGGTTGGAGGTTCTGGTTGAAGGTTCTGGTAGAAGGCTCTGGTTGAAGGTTCTGGTTGAAGGTTCTCCTGGCTGGAGAATGTTCCATGGCTGGAGAAGGTTCTGGTGAATGGAGAAGGTTCTGGTTGAAGGTTCTGGTGAATGGAGAAGGTTCTATTTGAAAGTTCTGGTTGGAGGTTCTGGCTGGAGAATGTTCCATGGTTGGGGAAGGTTCTAGTGACTGGATAAGGTTCTATTTGAAGGTTCTGGTTGAGGGTTCTGCTTGAAGGTTCTGGTTGAAGAAGGTTCTGGCTGGAGAACGTTCCATGGCTGGAGATATTCTGGTTGAAGGTTCTGGTTGAAGGTTCTAGTTGAGGGTTCTGGTTGAGGGTTCTGGTTGAAGGTTCTAGTTGAGGGTTCTGGTTGAAGGTTCTAGTTGAGGGTTCTGGTTGAAGGTTCTGGTTGAGGGTTCTGGTTGAGGGTTCTGGTTGAAGGTTCTGGTTGAAGGTTCTAGTTGAGGGTTCTGGTTGAGGGTTCTGGTTGAGGGTTCTGGTTGAGGGTTCTGGTTGAGGGTTCTGGTTGAAGGTTCTAGTTGAGGGTTCTGGTTGAAGGTTCTGGTTGAAGGTTCTGGTTGAAGACTCTCCTGACTGGAGAAGGTTCCATGGCTGGAGAAAGTTCTAGTGGTTGGAGAAGGTTCTGGTTGAGGGTTCTCCTGGATGAGGAATGTTCCCTGGCTGGGAAAGGTTCTGGTGACTGGATAAAGTTCTATTGGAAGGTTCTGGCTGGGGAATGTTCCATGGCTGGACAAGTCCATCCTGGTGCTTTCCAGGTGGAAAAAAAACCCCATTTGGGATTTTCCCAGGTGGATTCTGTCTCCCCCATTTGGGATTTTCCCGAGATTTTCCCAGGTGGATCCCACCCCTGCCCCATTTGGGATTTTCCCAGGTGGATCCCACCCCTGCCCCATTTGGGATTTTCCCAGGTGGATTCTGCCTCCCCCATTTGGGTTTTTCCCAGGTGGATCCCACCCCTGCCCCATTTGGGATTTTCCCAGGTGGATTCTGTCTCCCCCATTTGGGTTTTTCCCAGGTGGATTCTCTCTCCCCCATTCGGGTTTTTCCTGGGATTTTCCCAGGTGGATCCCACCCCTGCCCCATTTGGGTTTTTCCCAGGTGGATTCTCTCTCCCCCATTCGGGTTTTTCCCGGGATTTTCCCAGGTGGATTCTGTCTCCCCCATTTGGGTTTTTCCCAGGTGGATCCCACCCCTGCCCCATTTGGGTTTTTCCCAGGTGGATTCTCTCTCCCCCATTCGGGTTTTTCCCGGGATTTTCCCAGGTGGATCCCACCCCTGCCCCATTTGGGTTTTTCCCAGGTGGATTCTGCCTCCCCCATTTGGGATTTTCCCAGTGGATTCTCTCTCCCCCATTCAGTTTTTCCCGGGATTTTCCCCGGTGGATTCTCTCTCCCCCATTCAGTTTTTCCCGGGATTTTCCCCGGTGGATCCCACCCCTGCCCCATTCGGGTTTTTCCCGGGATTTTCCCAGGTGGATTCTCTCTCCCCCATTCAGTTTTTCCCGGGATTTTCCCAGTGGATTCTCTCTCCCCCATTCAGTTTTTCCCGGGATTTTCCCCGGTGGATCCCTCCCCTCTCCGTTTCCCTCCCGCAGGAAGCTCCGCCTGACCAGAACCCAAAGTGCCTTTTCCCCGGCCGTGTTCAGCCCCCTGTTCACAGGTGAGATTTGGGGTCAATTCCTGCCACTTTGGGTTTGGGTTTTTTTCAATCCCTGCCCTCACCTGGTTTTTCCATCTCCTTTCCCAGGTGAGACCGTGTCTCTGGTGGACGTGGACATTTCCCAGAGGGGGCTCAGCTCCCCTCACCCCCCGACGCCCCCGCCCCCGCCGCGCCGCAGCCTCAGCCTGCTGGGTAGGGAAACTGGGAGCACTGGGAGTACTGGGAATAATGGGAATGGTGCTGGGTAGGGAAACTGGGAGCACTGGGAATAATGGGAATGGGCTGGGAATGGTGCTGGGTAGGGAAACTGGGAGCACTGGGAATGCTGGGAATGGGCTGGCAATGGTGCTGGGTAGGGAAACTGGGAGCACTGGGAGGGCTGGGAATACTGGGAATGGGCTGGCAATGGTGCTGGGTAGGGAAACTGGGAGCACTGGGAATGCTGGGAATGGGCTGGGAATGGTGCTGGGTAGGGAAACTGGGAGCACTGGGAGTACTGGGAATGCTGGGAATGGTGCTGGGTAGGGAAACTGGGAGCACTGGGAGTACTGGGAATGGGCTGGGAATGGTGCTGGGTAGGGAAACTGGGAGCACTGGGAATGCTGGGAATGGGCTGGGAATGGTGCTGGGTATGGACAACTGGGAGCACTGGGAATACTGGGAATGGTGCTGGGTAGGGGAACTGGGAGCACTGGGAGTACTGGGAATGGGCTGGCAATGGTGCTGGGTAGGGAAACTGGGAGCACTGAGAGTACTGGGAATGGGCTGGGAATGGTGCTGGGTAGGGAAACTGGGAGCACTGGGAGTACTGGGAATGGGCTGGGAATGGTGCTGGGTAGGGAAACTGGGAGCACTGGGAGTACTGGGAATGCTGGGAATACTGGGAGCACTGGGAGTACTGGGAATGGGATGGGAATGGTGCTGGGTAGGGAAACTGGGAGCACTGGGAGTACTGGGAATGCTGGGAATACTGGGAATGGTGCTGGGTAGGGAAACTGGGAGCACTGGGAGTACTGGGAATGCTGGGAATGGGCTGGGAATGGTGCTGGGTAGGGAAACTGGGAGCACTGGGAATGCTGGGAATGGGCTGGCAATGGTGCTGGGTAGGGAAACTGGGAGCACTGGGAGTACTGGGAATGATGGGAATGGTGCTGGGTATGGACAACTGGGAGCACTGGGAATACTGGGAGTGCTGGAAGGGCTGGGAATAATGGGAATGGGCTGGGAATACTGGGAGTGGTGCTGGGTATGGACAACTGGGAGTACTGGGAATACTGGGAGTGGTGCTGGGTAGGGAAACTGGGAGTGCTGGGAACACTGGGAATAATGGGAATGGGCTGGGAATACTGGGGATGGTGCTGGGTATGGACAACTGGGAGTGCTGGGAATACTTGGGAATAATGGGAATAGGTTGGGAATGGTGCTGGGTAGGGAAACTGGGAGCATTGGGAATGCTGGGAATGGGCTGGGAATGGTGCTGGGTAGAGAAACTGGGAGTGCTGGGAATACTGGGAATGGGATGTGAAACTGGGAATGGTGCTGGGTATGGCCTGGGAATATTGGGAATGGGGCTGGAAATGGTGCTGGGTACTGACTGGAAAAACTGGGAATACTGGGAATATTGGGAATGGTGCTGGGAAACTGGGAATGGTGCTGGGAAGATTTGGAATACTGGGAATGATGCTGGGAATACTGGGAATGGTGCTGGGAATACTGGGAGTGTCTTTGGGGCCCAGGGAATGTGGGTTCTTCCTTCCCTGTGCTGGTGACAAATCCCAAATCCCCTTTCCTGGGTAGTTCCCTGATCCTTGACCCCAATGAGATTCCCCAATCCCATTTCCCCATCCCTGACCCCAATGAGATTCCCCAATCCCATTCCCCCATCCCTGACCCCAATGAGATTCCCCAATCCCATTTCCCCATCCTTGACCCCAATGGGATTCCCCAATCCCATTTCCCCATCCCTGACCCTGTGGGATTCCCCAATCCCATTTCCCCATCCCTGACCCCAGTGGGATTCCCCAATCCCATTTCCCCATCCCTGACCCCAGTGGGATTCCCCAATCCCATTTCCCCATCCCTGACCCCAGTGGGATTCCCCAATCCCATTTCCCCATCCCTGACCCCTGTGGGATTCCCCAATCCCATTCCCCCATCCCTGACCTTGTGGGATTCCCCAATCCCATTTCCCCATCCCTGACCCCTGTAGGATTCCCCCATTCCCCCATCCCTGACCCCAATGGGATTCCCCAATCCCATTTCCCCATCCCTGACCCCAATGGGATTCCCCAATCCCATTTCCCCATCCCTGACCCCAATAGGATTCCCCAATCCCATTTCCCTGGCAGTTCCTCATCCCTGACCCCTGTAGGATTCCCCAATCCCATTTCCCCATCCCTGACCCCTGTGAGATTCCCCAATCCCATTTCCCCATCCTTGACCCCAATGGGATTCCCCAATCCCATTTCCCCATCCCTGACCCTGTAGGATTCCCCAATCCCATTTCCCCATCCCTGACCCCAATGGGATTCCCCAATCCCATTTCCCCATCCCTGACCCCAGTGGGATTCCCCAATCCCATTTCCCCATCCCTGACCCCAATGGGATTCCCCAATCCCATTTCCCCATCCCTGACCCCAATGGGATTCCCCAATCCCATTCCCCCATCCCTGACCCTGTAGGATTCCCCAATCCCATTTCCCCATCCCTGACCCCAATGGGATTCCCCAATCCCATTTCCCCATCCCTGACCCCTGTAGGATTCCCCAATCCCATTTCCCCATCCCTGACCCCAATGAGATTCCCCAATCCCATTTCCCTGGCAGTTCCTCATCCCTGACCCCTGTAGGATTCCCCAATCCCATTTCCCCATCCCTGACCCCTGTGAGATTCCCCAATCCCATTTCCCCATCCTTGACCCCAATGGGATTCCCCAATCCCATTTCCCCATCCCTGACCCCAATGGGATTCCCCAGTCCCATTTCCCCATCCCTGACCCCAATGAGATTCCCCAATCCCATTTCCCCATCCCTGACCCCTGTAGGATTCCCCAATCCCATTCCCCCATCCCTGACCCCAATAGGATTCCCCAATCCCATTTCCCTGGTAGTTCCTCATCCCTGACCCCTGTGGGATTCCCCAATCCCATTTCCCCATCCCTGACCCTGTGGGATTCCCCAATCCCATTTCCCCATCCCTGACCCCAATGGGATTCCCCAATCCCATTTCCCCATCCCTGACCCCAATGGGATTCCCCAATCCCATTCCCCCATCCCTGACCCCAATGGGATTCCCCAATCCCATTTCCCCATCCCTGACCCCTGTAGGATTCCCCAATCCCATTTCCCCATCCCTGACCCCAATAGGATTCCCCAATCCCATTTCCCTGGCAGTTCCCCATCCCTGACCCCTGTAGGATTCCCCAATCCCATTTCCCTGACAGTTCCCCATCCCTGACCCCAATAGGATTCCCCAATCCCATTTCCCTGGCAGTTCCCCATCCCTGACCCCAATGGGATTCCCCAATCCCATTTCCCCATCCCTGACCCCAATGGGATTCCCCAATCCCATTCCCTGGGTAGTTTTTTACCCCGTGCTCTCCCCAGATGATTTCAGTGGGACGCTGCCCCCCGTGCTCGTGGGCTCCTCCCTGCAGAGTTTCCCTCTGCCCCCTCCTCCACCTCCCCATGCCCCAGGTCAGCACTATATTATTTTTTTTAAATTATTATTATTATTATTATTATTATTATTATTATTATTATTATTATTATTATTATTATTATTATTATTATCATAATTATCATTATCGTTATTATAATTATTACCATTATTATTGTCATTATAATTATAATAATTATTATGATGATTCCTATTTTATTATCATCATCCTCATCCTCATCATCATCATCATCATTATTATTATTATTATTATAGTTATTATTGTTATCATATCATTGTCATTATAATTATCGTTATTATGACCATTCCTATTTTATTATTTTTAATTTTTATTATTTTAATTTTTATTATTTTAATTTTTATTAATTTAGTTTTTATTTTTTATTATTTTTTTTTTAATTTTTATTTTTTATTTTTATTATTTTTTTTTTTTTTAATTTTTTAAAAAGCATATTTTAAATTATTTTTATTCCTGTGCCTTTTTCCTGGGATTCCTGACAGTGACAGTGACGCTGGGGTGTCCCTGTGTGTGACAATGACAGTGACAATGACTGATAGTGACCCTGGTGTCCCTGTGTGTGACAGTGACAGTGACAATGACAGTGACAGTGACAGTGCCCATGGGTGTCTGTATGTGACAGTGACAGGGACAGTGACAGTGATGCTGGGGTGTCCCTGTGAGTGACAATGACAGTGACAATGACTGATAGTGACCCTGGTGTTTCTATGAGTGACAGTGACGATGATAGTGATAATGACACTGTCCCTGGTGTCTCTGTGTGACAATGACTGTGACAATGACAGTGACAGAGACTCCAGGTGTCAATGCCTATGCTCCTGTGTCTGTCCCTGCAGATGCCTTCTCCTGGTTGTCCCTGTGTGACAGTGACAATGACACTGACAATGACACTGACAGTGACCCTGGCTGTTCCTGTGAGTGACAGTGACAATGGCAATGACAGTGACAGTGACCCTGGGTGTCCGTGTGTGACGGTGACAATGACGGTGACAATGATAATGACACAGTACCAATGCCAATGTCCCTGGTGTCCCTGTTTGGCAATGACAGTGACAATGTCACCGGTGTCCCTGTATGACAATGACACTGACAATGACACTGACAATAACAGTGACAGTGACCCTGGGTGTCGCTGTGTGACTGTGACAATGACAGTGACACTGTCCCTGTGTCTCTGTGTGACACTGACAGTGACAATGCCAATGCCAATGTCTTCCTGTCTGTCCCTGCAGATGCCTTGCCTTGGTGTCCATGTGTGACAATGACACTGACAGTGACAATGTCCATAGTGTCCCTGTGTGAAACTGACAATGACAGTAACGCTGTCCCCGTGTCTCTGTGTGACAATGACACTCACAATGATGGTGACAATGACAGTGACAATGCCCCCATGTCTCTGTGTGACAGTGACAATGCCAATGTCCCTGCAGACGCCTTGCCCCGATGTCCCTGTGTGACAGTGACACTGACAGTGACAATGTCCCTGTGTCTCTATGTGACACTGACAATGACAGTGACAATGCCCCCATGTCTCTGTGTGACAGTGACAATGCCAATGTCCCTGTGTGTGTCCCTGCAGACGCCTTGCCCCGATGTCCCTGTGTGACACTGACAGTGACAATGTCCCCGTGTCTCTATGTGACACTGACAATGACAGTGACAATGCCAATGTCCCTGTGTCTGTCCCTGCAGACGCCTTGCCCCGGGCCGTGCCCCTGCGGCCACCAGAGGCCCCAGGCCAGCAGTGTCCCCAAGGCCAACAGTGTCCCCCAGGCCAGCAGTGTCCCCAAGGCCAGCCGTGTCCCCCAGGCCAGCCGTGTCCCCCGGGCCAGCCATGTCCCCCGGGCCAGCCGTGTCCCCTGGCACGCCCTGACCCCGGCAGCTTCGCCGCCAGCCTGAGGGAGCTGGAGAAGGTACCAGGAATGGGACTGGGAATGGGAATCTGATCCCTATGGGACTGGGACTGGACTGGGAATGGGAATGGGACTGGGAATGTGGCCCCCTTGGAACTGGGAATCTCTGATCCCTTTGGGATTTGGATTGGGAATCTGATCCCTATGGGAACAGCACTTGGAATCCAGCCCAGCTGGCCTTGGGGTTTGGGAATCTGGCTGCTCTGGTATTGGGAATCCGACCCCTTTGGGATTGGGAGTTGGGAATCTGACCCCTTTAGGATTGGGAATCCAACCCTTTTGGGATTGGGGTTGGGAATCCGACCCCTTTCGGATCGGGAGTTGGGAATCCGACCCCTTTGGGATTGTGAATCTGACACCTTTGGGATTGGGAATCCACTCCTCTGGGATTGGGATCCAACCCCTTTGGGATTGGAATTTGGGAATTCACTTCTCAGGGACTGGGGTTTGGGAATCTGGCCTTTCAGGAATTGGGATTTGGGCAATTCCAAGCTTCTCTGGGGCTGAGGTTTGAGAATCCATTCCCAGACCCTGTAGGATTGGGGTTTGTGACACCCCATCCACTCTAGGTCTGGGATTTGGGAATCTGACCTCTCTAGGATTTGATTTAGGCCATCCCATCCCCTCTAAGACTGGGATTTGGGAATCTGACCCCTCTAGGATTGGGATTTGGGAATCTGACCCCTCTAGGATTGGGTTTAAGCTAACCCATCCACTCTAGGACTGGGATTTAGTAATCTGACCCCTCTAGGACTGGGATTTAGTAATCTGACCCCTCTAGGATTGGGATTTGACCCACCCCATCCCCCCTGCCCCTCTGTCCGTTCCCAGTGTGGCTGGTACTGGGGCCCCATGACCTGGGAGGACGCGGAGATGAAGCTGAAGGGCAAATCCGACGGCTCGTTCCTGGTGCGGGACAGCTCCGACCCGCGCTACATCCTGAGCCTGAGCTTCCGCTCGCAGGGCGTGACGCACCACACGCGCATGGAGCACTACCGGGGTGAGCGGGGTTAACGAGCTGTGATAATTAATGTGTAACTGTGATTAATGTTGGTATGGGTATGGAGCACTTCCGGGGTGAGCGGGGTTAACGAGCTGTGATAATTAATGTGTAACTGTGATTAATGTTGGTATGGGCATGGAGCACTTCCGGGGTGAGCAGGGATAACGAGCTGTGCTAATTAGCATCTAACTGTAATTAATGTTAATGTGAGAGTGGAGCACTACCGGGGTGAGCGGGGATAACGAGCTGTGATAATTAGCATCTAACTGTAATTAATGTTGGTATGGGCATGGAGCACTTCCGGAGTGAGCGGGGTTAACGAGCTGTGATAATTAACGTGTAACTGTAATTAATGTTGGTATGGGCATGGAGCACTTCCGGGGTGAGCAGGGATAACGAGCTGTGCTAATTAATGTGTAACTGTGATTAATGTTGGTATGGGCATGGAGCACTACCGGGGTGAGCGGGGTTAACGAGCTGTGCTAATTAATGTGTAACTGTGATTAATGTTGGTATGGGTATGGAGCACTTCCGGGGTGAGCGGGGTTAACGAGCTGTGCTAATTAACATGTAACTGTAATTAATGTTGGTATGGGCATGGAGCACTTCCGGGGTGAGCGGGGATAACGAGCTGTGATAATTAGCATCTAACTGTAATTAATGTTGGTATGGGCATGGAGCACTTCCGGGGTGAGCGGGGTTAACGAGCTGTGATAATTAATGTGTAACTGTGATTAATGTTGGTATGGGCATGGAGCACTTCCGGGGTGAGCGGGGTTAACGAGCTGTGATAATTAACGTGTAACTGTGATTAATGTTGGTATGGGCATGGAGCACTTCCGGGGTGAGCAGGGATAACGAGCTGTGCTAATTAATATGTAACTGTAATTAATGTTAATGTGAGAGTGGAGCACTTCCGGGGTGAGCAACAGGACAATTATTCCATCCTAATTAATATATAGCGATAATTAATGTTATTGTGAGCGTGTAGCACTTCCGGGGTGAGGAGCGGGATAACGGGCCTGTCCTAATTATTATTTAACAGTAATTAATGTTAATGTGAGCGTGAAGCACTTCTGAGGTGAGGAACAGTATGATGATCCTATCCTAATTAATATATAGCAATAATTAACATTATTGTGAGCGTGGAGCAGTTCCGGGGTGAGGAACAGGATGATGATCCTATCCTAATTAATAAATAGCAGTAATTAATATTGGTATGGGCATGAGGCACTACTGGGGTGAAGGATTTGGGATACTGGAATGTCCAGGATAACAGGCCCAGTTTAATTCTTACATAATAATAATTAATGTTGGTGTGAGCACTGCAGGGGTGAGGAGCGGGATAATGATCCTATCCTAATTAATATAAAAGAGTAATTAATGTTATTGTGAGTGTGGAGCACTACAGGGGTGAGGAGTGGGATAATAGTCCTATCCTAATTATTATAAGTATGGTTTGAATTTTTAATATTAATATATTTATGTTTTGAAATCAAAACCCGTGCAACACTCCAAGTCAGAAGTACAATTTAATAGGAAAAAAGAGAAAAAATAGAATATGTGCAATAGTACAAAAGAAAAAACACTGACAGAATCAGAATTCAGCCTGACACCCAGCTGGTTAGGGTGGTGGCAGCAGTCTGGATGAAGGGGTCTTGTTGAAGCAGTGATCCTGTAGAAAGATCTGGAAGATTTTGTCCTCTGGAATCCAGTGGGAAAGGTGCTCTGCTGTTCCAAATCTCAGTTTTTATCTGGGTAGGAAATGTTTGGCTCCTCCCCCTGGGTGGAGCATCTCCCAGTGGGATGATGGAATTTTATCAGCCATGCCCTGGGACTCACTGGCCATGAACAGGAGATATCTCCTGGAGGGAGGATGGGCTGTGGGAAGATAAAGATGATTGCCCAGCTGGTTTAAAGATGGCCCATTAGCAGATAATGTGTGCCAGGAGATAAAGATCACTGCCACACCCAGTTTTAAACAATGGCCCATTAACAGGAGATATCCCCACAGAGATCAGAATCACTGCCACACCCAGTTTTAAACAATGGCCCATTAACAGGAGATATCCCACAGAGATAAGAATCACTGTCTGACCTGGTTTAACACCTGACCCATTAACAGGAGATATCTCCCAGGGAGACAAGAATGGCTACACCACCAGGTTTTTAACAATTGCCCATTAACAGGAGATATCTCCTGGAGGGAGGATGGGCTGTGGAAAGATAAAGATCACTGCCACACCTGTTTTTTCACAGCTGATCCATTAACAGTTGATATCATCTCAGAGATAAGGATCACTGTCACACTTGGTTTGACACCTGACCCATTAACAGGAGATAATTGCCACAGAGATAAGAATCGATGCCACAACTGGTGTTTAACAACGACCCATTAACAGGAGATATCTCCTAGATGAAGGATGGGCTGTGGAAAGATAAAGATCACTGCCACACCTGGTTTAACACCTGACCCATTAACAGGAGATATCTCCCAGGGAGAAAGGATCACGGCCATACCTGGTTTAACAGATGGTGATGGAATGCATCCCTTTGGGCACATCTTTACATTATAACCTAGGACAGTGCATAGCAATAATTAATATTCTGTGGGCGTGGAGCACTGCTGGGGTGAGGAGCAGGATAATAATTCCATCTTAATTAATAAATAACAATAATTAACGTTATTGTGAGCATTGAGCACTACCAGGGTGAGGATTCTGGGATCATGGAATGTCTGGGATATCGGTCTGGGGTGATAATATAATATAATAAATATAATGTGATATGATGTGATATGATATGATATAATGTGATATAATGTGATATAATATAATATAATATAATATAATATAATATAATATAATATAATATAATATAATATAATATAATATAATATAATATAATATAATATAATGTAATGTAATATAATGTAATATAATGTAATGTAATATAATGTAATGTAATATAATTAATATAATATAATATAATGTAATATAATATAAATATATTATAACATAACATAGCTAATAGTCACAGTAATATTATTAATTATAGTCATAATTTCCTGTGCTTTCCCAAAATTCCCCTGCAATAAAGGGAAGTAATTCCCCGTGCATCCCCAAAAATCTACTGGAATAACAGGAATTATTTCCCCGAGCTGTGCCAAAAATCCCCTGGAATAACAGGAATAGTTCCCCTATAAATTCCCAAAAATCCTTTGGAATGATGGGAATAATTCCCTGTGCATTCCCCAAAATCCCCTGATGATTCCCTGTGCTCTCCCTGGGCAGGGACCTTCAGCCTGTGGTGCCACCCCAAGTTTGAGGATCGCTGCCAGTCCGTGGTGGAGTTCATCAAGAGGGCGATCATGCACTCCAAGAACGGGAAATTCCTTTATTTCCTGCGCTCCCGGGTTCCAGGTGAGCCTGGGAATGGGGAATTCCTGGGATTGGGGATCTGAGTGAGACTGGGAATGAGGATTTCTTGGGATTTGGGGTGCAGGTGAGACTGGGAATGAGGATTTCTTGGGATTTGGGGTGCAGGTGAGACTGGAAATGAGGATTTCCTGGGATCTGGGATGCAGGTGAGACTGGGAATGGGAAATTCCTGGGATTTAGGATCCAGGTGAGCAGGGGAACGAAGATTTCCCAGGATTGGGGTTCCAGGTGAGTCCAGGAATGGGAAATTCCTGGGATTTGGGATCAAGGTGAGACTGGGAACGGGAATTTCCTGTGATTCCTGTGGTTTGCCCAAAATCCCCTGGAATAACAGGAGTAATTCCCCTGTGCGTTCCCCAAAAATCCCTTGGGACAGACCAGCTTGGAGCCATCCAGGCCAGTGAAAAGTGTGAGGTGGAACTGTCTGAGCTTGGAACCCCCTCCCAGCCCAACTCAACTCAACCAAACCCAAACCAACCCAACCCAACTCAACCCAACCAAACCAAACCCAACTCAACCAAACCCAAACCAACCAAACCCAACTCAACCAAACCCAACCCAACCCGACCAAACCCAACCCAACCTGACCCAACCCAACCTAACCAAACCCAACCCAACTCAACCAAACCCAAACCAACCAAACCCAACCCAACCTAACCAAACCCAACCCAACTCAACCAAACCCAAACCAACCAAACCCAACCCAACCTAACCAAACCCAACCCAACTCAACCAAACCCAAACCAACCAAACCCAACTCAACCCAACCAAACCCAACCCAATAAACTAAACCCAACCCAACCAAACCCAACCTGACCCAACCCAACCTAACCAAACCCAACCCAACTCAACCAAACCCAAACTAACCTGACCAAACCCAAACCAACCAAACCCAACCCAACCCGACCAAACCCAACCCAACCAACTAAACCCAACCCAACCCAACCAAAAAAAACCCAACCCAATCAAACCAGACCAGACCCAACCCAATCAAACCCAACCCAACCAAACCCAACCCACCCAACTCAACCCAACCCAAACCAACCCAACCCAACCAAAAAAAAACCAACCCAATCAAACCAGACCAGACCCAACCCAATCAAACCCAACCCAACCAAACCCAACCCACCCAACTCAACCCAACCCAAACCAACCCAACCCGACCAAACCCAACCCAACCCAACCCAACCCATTCCCTGGAATTCATCACAATCCCACCACCACCAGCTCCATCATTCCCAACAGACTCCTCACTCCCTTCCCTCATTTTCCCAGCCTGATGCTGAGCTCCAAAATCTTTTCCACCCCACTCCAGGTCTGCCTCCCACGCCCGTGCAGCTCCTGTATCCCGTCTCCAGGTTCAGCAACGTCAAATCCCTGCAGCACCTTTGCCGCTTCCGCATCCGGCAGCTGGTCCGGATCGACCACATCCCCGAGCTCCCGCTGCCCAAGTGAGTCCTGCAGAAATCCCTGGAATTCTCTCCACCCCAGCATCTGTGAGCTCAGATCCCCACGGGAATAATTGGCTTTTCTGGATTTTGGGATAACGGGGTTGGTGGGGTTTGGGGATGCTGGGGGAATTCTGAGGAATTCCCGCTCGCGGAAGGGATTTGGGGAGCAGCTCCTGTTCCTGTGGAGGGACTGGGAATTCTGGAGGGGCTGGGAATTCCAGAGGGACTGGGAATTCCAGAGGGACTGGGAATTCTGGAGGGGGTGGGAATTCCAGAGGGACTGGGAATTCTGGAGTGGCTGGGAATTCTGGAGGAGCTGGGAATTTTGGAGGGGCTTCCTGGTGATTTTTTCCTGGAAGAGCCCCTGGGTATATTTTGTGAATTTCTGTCTCAGGATTCCAGCTCTTCCTCATGTTTTTCCAGGGAATGGTCTCTGGGTGTATTTTGTGAATTTCTATCTCAGGATTCCAGCTCTTCCCTCTGTTTTCCAGGGAATGATCTCAGGGTATATTTTGTGAATTTCTATCTCAGAATTCCAGCTCATCCCTCTATTTACCAGGGAATGGTCTCTGGGTGTATTTTGTGAATTTCTGGCTCAGGATTCCAGCACTTCCCACTGTTTTCCAGGGAAGACCCCTGGTTGTATTTTGTGAATTTCTGGCTCAGGATCTCAGCTCTTCCCTCTGTTTTCCAGGGAAGACCCCTGGTTGTATTTTGTGAATTTCTGTCTCAGGATTCCAGCTCTTCCTCATGTTTTTCCAGGGAATGATCTCAGGGTATATTTTGTGAATTTCTATCTCAGGATTCCAGCTCTTCCCTCTATTTACCAGGGAATGGTCTCTGGGTGTATTTTGTGAATTTCTGGCTCAGAATTCCAGCACTTCCCACTGTTTTCCAGGGAAGACCCCCTGGTTGTATTTTGTGAATTTCTGGCTCAGGATTCCAGCATTCCCAATATTTTCCCAGGGAAGGATCTCAGGGTATATTTTGTGAATTTCTATCTCAGAATTCCAGCTCATCCCTCTATTTACCAGGGAAGGATCTCTGGGTGTATTTTGTGAATTTCTGGCTCGAGGTTCCAGCTGTTCCCGGTGATTTTTTAGGAAGACCCCCTGTGTGTATTTTGTGAATTTCTATCTCAGAATTCCAGCTCTTCCCTCTGTTTTCCAGGCCCCTGATCTCCTACATCCACAAGTTTTACTACTATGACCCCCAGGAGGAGCAGTACCTGTCTCTGAAGGAGGCTCAGCTCGTCTCCCGCCACAGGCACCAGCCCCAGCCCTCCACGTAGCAACGGTGAGGAGCTGGGAATGGTCTGGGATGGTCTGGGATGGTCTGGGAATGGTCTGGAATGGACTGGGATGGTCTGGGGATGGTCTGGAATGGACTGGAATGGTCTGGAATGGTCTGGGAATGGTCTGGGAATGGTCTGGGATGGTCTGGGAATGGTCTGGGATGGTCTGGAATGGTCTGGAATGGTCTGGGAATGGTCTGGAATGGTCTGGGAATGGTCTGGGAATGGTCTGGGAATGGTCTGGGATGGTCTGGGAATGGTCTGGAATGGTCTGGGGATGACTGGGAATGGTCTGGGAATGGTCTGGGAATGGTGTGGAATGGTCTGGGATGGTCTGGAATGGACTGGAATGGTCTGGGAATGGTTTGGGAATGGTCTGGAATGGTCTGGAATGGTCTGGGAATGGTCTGGGATGGTCTGGAATGGACTGGAATGGTCTGGAATGGACTGGGATGGTCTGGGGATGGTCTGGGATGGTCTGGAATGGTCTGGGGATGGTCTGGAATGGTGTGGAATGGACTGGGAATGGTCTGGGGATGGTCTGGGGATGGTCTGGAATGGTCTGGGGATGACTGGGAATGGTCTGGGAATGGTCTGGGAATGACTGGGAATGGTCTGGGAATGGTGTGGAATGGTCTGGGATGGTCTGGAATGGACTGGAATGGTCTGAATGGACTGGGATGGTCTGGGAATGGTCTGGGAATGACTGGGAATGGTCTGGGAATGGTGTGGAATGGTCTGGGATGGTCTGGAATGGACTGGAATGGTCTGAATGGACTGGGAATGGTCTGGGAATGGTCTGGGAATGGTCTGGAGATGGTCTGGAATGGTCTGGAATGGTCTGGGGATGGTCTGGAATGGTCTGGAACGGACTGGGAATGGTGTGGAATGGTCTGGGAATGGTCTGGAATGGACTGGGAATGGTCTGGGGATGGACTGGGAATGGTCTGGGAATGGTCTGGAATGGTCTGGAATGGTCTGGGATGGTCTGGGGATGGTCTGGAATGGTCTGGAATGGTTTGGGAATGGTCTGGGAATGGTCTGGAATGGTGTGGGAATGGTGTGGGAATGGTCTGGGGATGGTCTGGGAATGGTCTGGGATGGTCTGGGATGGTCTGGGATGGTCTGGAATGGTCTGGGATGGTCTGGGAATGGTCTGGAATGGTGTGGGAATGGTGTGGGAATGGTGTGGGAATGGTGTGGGATGGTCTGGAATGGACTGGGAATGGTCTGGGATGGTCTGGGAATGGTCTAGGATGGTCTGGGAATGGTCTGGGAATGGTCTGCAATGGTCTGGGAATGGTCTGGGGATGGTCTGGGAATGGTCTGGAATGGTCTGGGAATGGTCTAGGGATGGTCTGGAATGGACTGGAATGGTCTGGAATGGACTGGGATGGTCTGGGAATGGTCTGGAATGGACTGGGAATGACTGGGAATGGTCTGGGAATGGTCTGGAGATGGTCTGGAATGGTCTGGGGATGGACTGGAATGGTCTGGGAATGGTCTGGAATGGTCTGGGGATGGTCTGGAATGGACTGGGAATGACTGGGAATGACTGGGAATGGTCTGGGAATGGTCTGGGAATGGTGTGGAATGGTCTGGGATGGTCTGGAATGGACTGGGAATGACTGGGAATGGTCTGGGAATGGTCTGGGATGGTCTGGGATGGTCTGGAGATGGTCTGGTATGGTCTGGGAATGGTCTGGAATGGTCTGGGATGGTCTGGAGATGGTCTGGGAATGGTCTGGGAATGACTGGGAATGGTCTGGGAATGGTCTGGGATGGTCTGGAATGGACTGGGAATGGTCTGGGAATGGTCTGGGAATGGTCTGGGATGGTCTGGGATGGTCTGGAGATGGTCTGGAATGGTCTGGGAATGGTCTGGGAATGGTCTGGGAATGGTCTGGGAATGGTCTGGGATGGTCTGGAATGGACTGGGAATGGTGTGGAATGGTCTGGGGATGGTCTGGAATGGACTGGAATGGTCTGGGATGGCAGCTGTGCCCAGACCATCTTCATTCCCTTCCCTGTGCCCAATTCCTCCCCATTCCCATCCCCCATTCCCACCCCATTCCCATCCCCCTCTCCTCCAATCCCATCCCAATTCCTGCTCTTTATTCCTGGCAGGAATTTTCTTGTTCCCCTCCTGCCGTGCTGGGACAGAGGCCGAGCTCCTGCTGCTGCTGCTCCTGGAGGAGAAGGCCCAACATTCCCAGGGAATCCCAAAAATTCCCAGGGAATCCCAAAAATTCCCAGGAATCCCAAAAATTCCCAGGAATTCCAGCAGAGCAGGATCCTGGGGAAAGGAATCCTGGGGGAACCAAGCACGGAACAAAGAATGTCACAGCACTATTCCCATTTTTCCTGGAAGTTCTCACTTTGGATTTTTTTTTTTTTTTGGTTTTTAAATATTTTTTTTGGGGTATTTTCAGCATGAGGAAAAAAAAACTGAGCCCGTTGGATTTTCTGATCCTGTTGGATTTTCTGATCCTGCTGAATTTTCTCATCCTGCTGAATTTTCTGATCCTGCTGATTTTTCTCATCCCATTGGATTTTCCAATCCTCTTGGATTTTCTGATCCTGCTGGATTTTTCTGATCCCACCTTGGGAATTTCAAGGTGAGGAAGAAAGAGGAAAAAAAAAACAAAAAAAGGAATTTTTTGGGAAGATCCATCAGCTTTGAGCCAGGGGATGGAATAAATCCTGGGAATAATTAATTCCTGGGATTAATTAAATTAAATTCTGGAGTTCTGAGCAGCTCCACAGCTTCCCAAAATTTGGGAAAAAGAAATCCAAACCCTTCTGGATTGGCAGGAGCTTCCTGGGAAAAACTGGAAGGAAAAGTTTGGGATGTGATGGATCCAAAGGGAACATTCCTGAAAAAAAACACTGGGAAGATTCCCCTGGGAAGGGGCACAAAAATTCCCTGGTTTTGGCCAAAAATTCCCAATTTTGGACAAAAATTCCCTGATATTGGACAAAAATTCCCAATTTTGTACAAAAACTCCCTGATTTTGGACACGAATATCCTGATTTTGGACAAAAATTTCCTGATTTTGGACATGAATTCCCTGATTTTGGACAAAAAAATCCTGATTTTGGACCCAGTGCCCTGAATCCAAGGAATCTGAGGATTCCCTGGGAGCTGCCAGGACCTTTGGAGATGATTCCTGCCCTGGAATTCCTGTGGATTTTAATGGAAAAAAAGAAAGAAAAAAAAAAAGCCACAAAAGGTGCTACTGAACCTTTTCCTCCAGATGGGATTTGGAGGAAAAAAAACCCCAAATCCTTAAAAATTCCAGGGGAAACTGAGCTGCAAAATCCATGGAAATACCTCATGGGGCTGGGGGAGGGAAAACCTCCCAAAAATTCTTTGGGATTTGGGGATCCTCACCCCAAAAATTCCTTGGGATTGAGGGATCCCCACCCCAAAAATTCTTTGGGATTTGGGGATCCCCACCCCAAAAATTCTTTGGGATTGAGGGAACCTCAGCCCAAAAATTCTTTGGGATTTGGGGATCCCCTTCCCAAAAATTCTTTGGGATTGGGGGATCCCCTTCCCAAAAATTCTTTGGGATTTGGGGATCCTCACCCCAAAAATTCTTTGGGATTGGGGGATCCCCACCCCAAAAATTCCTTGGGATTGAGGGATCCGCACCCCAAAAATTCTTTGAGATTTGGGGATCCCCACCCCAAAAATTCCTTGGGATTGAGGGAACCCCACCCCAAAAATTCTTTGGGATTTGGGGATCCCCACCCCAAAAATTCCTTGGGATTGAGGGAACCCCACCCCAAAAATTCTTTGGGATTGGGGGATCCCCTTCCCAAAAATTCTTTGGGATTTGGGGATCCCCTTCCCAAAAATTCTTTGGGATTTGGGGATCCTCACCCCAAAAATTCTTTGGGATTGGGGGATCCCCACCCCAAAAATTCTTTGGGATTGAGGGAACCCCACCCCAAAAATCCCAAAAATCCCACCCTGGGGTGCTCCCAGTCCCTAAAAATTCACCCTGGGGAAATCCCAGTGCTCCCAGTGCCACCCTGGGGTTCTCCCAGTGCTCCCAGTGCCACTCCAGGGAGCTCCCAGTGCCCCAAAACTTCATCTTGGGGTGTTCCCAGTTCTCCCAGTGCCCCAAAATCCCACCCTGGGCTTCTCCCAGTACCACCCTGAGGTGTTCCCAGTGCTCCCAGTGCCACTCCAGGGAGCTCCCAGTGCTCCCAGTGCCACCCTGGGGTGTTCCCAGTGCTCCCAGTGCCATCCTGAGGTGCTCCCAGTGCTCCCAGTGCCATTCCAGGGAGCTCCCAGTGCTCCCAGTGTCACCCTGGGGTTCTCCCAGTGCTCCCAGTCCCATTCTGGGATGTTCCCAGTGCCCCAAAATCCCATCCTGGGGAAATCCCAGTGCTCCCAGTGCCACTCCAGGGAGCTCCCAGTGCTCCCAGTGCCCCCAAAATCCCATCCAGGGGTTCTCCCAGTGCTCCCAGTTCAAACCTGGGATGTTCCCAGTGCTCCCAGTGCTCCCAGTCCAAGGCTTCACCCCAAACCCAGGAACTTCCCAGTCTCAATTTTGGAGAAGGAACCACCAGAATTCCAGCAGGACCTCACCAGGATTTTGGGAATTAAAAAAAAAAAAAAAAAAAAACAACAGAAAAAGCAGCTTTTGCTTAATTTTATTTTTTATTTTTTTTTAATTTTAATTTTTTTTTCTGGGTGTGTGTTTAATTTAATTTATTCAAATAGTAGCTGTATAATTTATTTTCATAAATATATGAGAAAAGTTACTAAATGATTAAAAAAAAAAGAATAGTAATAATAATAATAATAATAATAATAATAAAAAACCAAACGGACTTTGCAGGCCAATCTTTCAGATTTAATGAAGAAAAAAATTAATAATTATAATAATGATAATAATATGAATAATAATGTTTTTTTGATATGAACCACAAATGCACTTTTGGGTGTGTTTGGTTATTTTTTGGGGTGGGGGTTGTGTGTAAATATTGTATTTATAGGCATGTTTGGCCTCTTGTGGGGGATTTTAGGAATTCCTGGATTTTGGGATTTTTATTTTTTGGGGTTTTTTTTGGGTTTTTTTTTTCCCTACAGGGTCAGCCAGGAAGAGCTGACTTGGTGTTTGTAAAACTCATTTTTAGCGTCGTTTTTTGGGGTTTTTTTGGGGTTTTTTGGTTTTTTTTTTTTTGCTGTGTGGGGTTGGGAAGGGAAGAGAGGAAGGGTTTGAAATAAAAATCTTGAAAATTGGATTTTTATTTTATTTATTTTATTTTATTTTATTTTATTTTTGTGGTGAATTCTGAGTCTTTAACCCCCTCCAGGTCGTTTTTTGGGGACCCCAAAATCCATCAGGGAGTTCCCAGTGCCCCCCCAAAAAATCCCATTGATGCCCCTCTGGTACCCTAAAAATCCAGCAGTGCCCCAAAAATGTTTGGGGTGGAGCTTGGGGTGCCCCAAAAATCCATCAGGGATTTCCTGGTGCACCCCAAAAATTCATGGGGAGCTTGAGGTGCCCCAAAAATCCATCAGGGACCCCCCCAGTGCCCCCCAAAAATCCCATAGATGCCCCCCCTGGTACCCTAAAAATCCATCAGGGATTTTCTGGTGCACCCCAAAAATTCAGGGGGAGCTTGGGGTGCCCCAAAAATCCATCAGGGAGCTCCCAGTGCCCCAAAATCCATTCGAGGGGAGCTCCCCTGGTGCCCCCAGTTCCTGCACCCCTGTGGGGTGGGGAGAGACCCCCAAGGGCTGGAGATGCCCAAATCCCACCCCAAAATTCCATCCTTTAAATCCCATCCCAAAATCCCACCCCAAAATCCCATCCTGAAATCTCACCCCAAAATCCCATCCTTCAATCCCATTCCCAAAATTCCATCTTTCAAATCCTATCCCCAAAACCCCATCCCAAAAATTCCATCCCTAAAATCCCATCCCTTAAATCCTATCCCAAAAATCCCACCCCAAAATCCCATCCCAAAATCCCATCCCAAAAATCCCACCCGAAAATCCCATCCCTTAAATCCAATCCCAAAATCCCATCCTTCAATCCCGTTCCCAAAATCCCACCCCAAAACCCCATCCCAAAAACCCCATCCCAAAAATCCCACCCCAAAATCCCACCCCAAAATCCCACCCCAAAACCCCATCCCAAAAATTCCATCCCAAAAATCCCACCCGAAAATCCCATCCCTTAAATCCCACCCCAAAATCCCATCCTTCAAATCCTATCCCCAAAATCCCATTCCCAAAATCCTATCCCAAAATCCCATCCCCAAAAATCCCACCCCAAAATCCCACCCGAAAATCCCATCCCAAAAATCCCATCCCCAAAATCTCATCCTGAAATCTCGTCCCAAAACCCCATCCCAAAATTCCATCCCCAAAAATCCCATCCCAAACCCCCCTCCTTTGGGGTCCCCAGGATAGGAAATGGGGCAGATTTGGGGTCTCAGGGATCACTAATGGGGCAGATTTGGGGTCTCGGGGATGGGGCATTTTTGGGGTCTCGGGGATCACTAATGGGGCAGATTTGGGGTCTCGGGGATGGGGCATTTTTGGGGTCTCAGGGATCACTAATGGGGCAGATTTGGGGTCCCCAGGATGGGAAATGGGGCATTTTTGGGGTCTCAGGGATCACTAATGGGGCAGATTTGGGGTCTCAGGGATGGGGCATTTTTGGGGTCTCAGGGATCAGTAACGAGGCAGATTTGGGATCTCAGGGATGGGGCAGATTTGGGGTCCCCAGGATGGGAAATGGGGCATTTTTGGGGTCTCGGGGATCACTAACGAAGCAGATTTGGGGTCCCCCATTCCCGAGGAACCTTTGGGACGGCGCCGCAGGCGGGAATGCGCCGGGAATGCGGCACCCGGAGGAACCGGGGCCCCCCTCGGTGTCCCCCGACCCCAAAAAAAGCCGCTTTTGTGCCGCCGCCCCCGCACGAAAACCCCAAGCGGGGCCGGGGTTTATTTTTAGCGCTCATTTGCATCAGAAAGCGGCGGCCCCAAAACACAAAAGGCGCTTTCTTCCCGCTCGCCTCCCCCCTGCGACCCCAATCCCGCCCTTGGGACCCCCCAGTGGGGTTGGGGGAAAGGGGAGGGGGGTCCTGGTGTCAAAAATCCCGCGGGGTGTAAGGGGCTGCTGGCCGGGTTTGAATGGTTAAACATCTTCCCAAAATTCCGGCCCTAAATCCCATCCCTAAATCCCATCTCCAGATCCCGTCCCTAAATCCCATCCCAAAATTCCAGCCCTAAATCCCACCCCTAGATCCCGGTCTTAAATCCCATCCCAAAATTCTGTCCCTCAATCCCATCCCCAAATCCCAGCCCTAAATCCCATCCCAGTCGTGTCCCTAAATCCCATCCCCAAATTCCGGTCCTAAATCCCATCCCCAAATCCCATCCCAAAATTCTGTCCCTAAATCCCATCCCAAAATTCTGTTCCTCAATCCCATCCCAAAATTCTGTCCCTCAATCCCACCCCCAAAACCCAGCCCTAAATCCCCTCTCAGTCTTGTCCCTAAATCCCATCCCAGTCTTGTCCCTAAATCTCATCCCAGTCTTGTCCCTAAATTCCATCCCTAAATCCCACTCTGAAATTCCAGCCCTAAATCCCATCCCCAAATCCCGGCCCTAAATACCAACCCCAAAATCCCATTCCTAAATCCCATCCCAAAATTCTGGCCCCAAATCCCAGCCCTAAATCCTGTCTCTAAATCCCATCCCAGACCTGTCCCTTAAATCCCATCCCTCAATCCAACCCCAAAATTCTGGCCTCAAATCCCAGCCCCAAATCCCACCCCAAAATCCCCATCCCCCCTCCACAGCCTTCCTCGTCCCAGTGCGCTGAGGGGACCAGGGAAACTGAGGCACGGGGGAAAGACATCCTGGGGAAACTGAGGCAAGGGAGGGGGGAACATCCCGGGGAAACTGAGGCACAGGTTCAATCGAAGGGAAACTGAGGCACGAGGGGGGGGGAGATCGTGGGAAACTGAGACAGGGATCAATCCCAGGGAAATTGAGGCACAGCCAGAATCAGTTCAAGGGAAACTGAGGCACAGCCCAGGATTAATCCAAGGGAAAATGAAGCAGGGCCCATGATCAATCCCAGGGAAACTGAGGCACGGGATGGGATCAATCCCAAGGAAAATGAAGCAGAACTGAGGCACGGGGTGGAGACATCTGAGGGAAACTGAGGCAGGGATCAATCCCAGGGAAACTGAGGCACAGCCTGGATGAATCCCAGGGAAACTGAGGCACCGTGTGGGGACATCTGAGGGAAACTGAGGCACGGCGTGGGATCAATCCCAGGAAAACTGAGACAGGGATCAGTCCCAGGGAAACTGAGGCACAGCCTGGATGAATCCCAGGGAAACTGAGACAGGGATCAACCCCAGGGAAACTGAGGCAAAATCAGGATCAATTCAGGGGAAACTGAGGCACAGCCCAGAATCAATTCAAGGGAAACTGAGGCACAGCCCAGACACTGCCTGGGCAGCCCAGGCTGAGCTTGAGGCCGTGCCCGGGATCTAAGATGGGTTTGGGGCTGTTCCCAGGCTCTAGGATGGGTTTGGGGTTGTTCCCAGGCTCTGGGATGGGTTTGGGGCTGTTCCCAGGCTCTGGGATGGGTTTGGGGCCGTGTCTGGGCTCTGGGATGGGTTTGGGGCTGTTCCCGGGCTCTGGGATGGGTTTGGGGCTGTTCCCAGGCTCTGGGATGGGTTTGGGGCTGTGTCTGGGCTCTGGGATGGGTTTGGGGCCGTGTCTGGGCTCTGGGATGGGTTTGGGACTGTGTCCGGGCTCTGGGATGGGTTTGGGGCTGTTCCCGGGCTCTGGGATGGGTTTGGGGCCGTGTCTGGGCTCTGGGATGGGTTTGGGGTTGTTCCCGGGCTCTGGGATGGGTTTGGGGCTGTTCCCGGGCTCTGGGATGGGTTTGGGCGTGTCTGGGCTCTGGATTGGGTTGGGGCTGTTCCTGGGCTCTGGGATGGGTTTGGGGCTGTTCCCGGGCTCTGGGATGGGTTTGGGGCCGTGTCTGGGCTCTGGGATGGGTTTGGGGCTGTGTCTGGGCTCTGGGATGTGTTTGGGGCTGTGTCTGATCTCTGGGATGGGTTTGGGGCTGTTCCCGGGCTCTGGGATGGGTTTGGGGCTGTTCCCGGGCTCTGGGATGGGTTTGGGGTTGTTCCCGGGCTCTGGGATGGGTTTGGGGCCGTGTCTGGGCTCTGGGATGGGTTTGGGACTGTTCCCAGGCTCTGGGATGGGTTTGGGGCTGTGTCTGGGCTCTGGGATGGGTTTGGGGCTGTTCCCGGGCTCTGGGATGGGTTTGGGGCCGTGTCTGGGCTCTGGGATGGGTTTTGGGGCCGTGTCTGGGCTCTGGGATGGGTTTGGGGCTGTTCCCGGGCTCTGGGATGGGTTTGGGGCTGTTCCCGGGCTCTGGGATGGGTTGGGGCTGTTCCCGGGCTCTGGGATGGGTTTGGGGCTGTTCCCGGGCTCTGGGATGGGTTTGGGGTTGTTCCCGGGCTCTGGGATGGGTTTGGGGCCGTGTCTGGGCTCTGGGATGGGTTTGGGGCCGTGTCTGATCTCTGGGATGGGTTTGGGGCTGTTCCCAGGCTCTGGGATGGGTTTGGGGCTGTGTCTGGCT
>NW_027635675.1:29433-52550 GCF_903797595.1 Erithacus rubecula | reverse complement strand
ATAAAACAGCACTGAATAAACCTGGCTTATCCCCTGCATTTAGGTTTTTCCCACAACCTGACTCGCTTCTATCATTTCTATTCTATTCATTTTCAACAGCTTCATTCAATTTCTAACCTTATTGTTATCTTATTGTCATCTTACAATGTTCGAATGGAAAAAACCAAACAGGGAGAGGGAATAAGCCTCATTCCCTACAGGCTGCTTGGGGCCACGTGAGCTCAATGTCAGCCCAAAAGTTGGCCACTTGAAAGCCACAAACAAAGTACCATAGCACTTAAGAAACCTGTGACTTACTGGAAAAGCTAAAACAGCTTCACATTGTGATGTTACAAGTTTACCAAATGGGCTTTTTATTTTGCCCAAATGAACAAAAGCAGAATATGGAATTTGCCATTTACTGCCTCTCAACCAGACAGAATTCTCTTATCAAGGAAGAATTAAAAGAACAGATTTGCTATCCAGATGTTTGGGAAAGGTTTTCTTTGGGACTGAACAGGTTCTCCAGGGAATGGGCACGGCCCCAAGGCTGCCAGAGCTCCAGGAGCGTTTGAACAACATTCTCAAGGATGCATAGGGTGGGATTGTTGGGGTGTCCTGGGCAGGGCCAGGAGTTGGATTCAATGATCCTGGTGGGTCACTTCCAATACAGAGTGTTCTGTCATTCTGAGATTTTCCTCCACTCCCAGTTTGCCCCATCCCTGTTGTACCCTCCCCCTTTCTCTCCTCTCTCCAGCACATGACAGGGAAACCCCCAGGACAGTCTGGTTGTTATCAAACACAACTGGTGTGTGTATACCCTGCTCACAGTGGGCTTGTACTCTACTCTCCAACCTGTTACCACATTCCTGCTGCTGCTATTCCCTGCACTGCTTCATTTCCAGCGTTCACACCTTCCCTTGGCTGCCCAGAAGCAGCCGGTGCTCAGTTCCCAAGCGCTCCTGCAGGAACAGCCAGCTGCTCTGCTGTGAGGAGTGAAACACTCCAGGGCAGCAGCTACACCTCTGATGAGAGAGGGCATTGCCAGGAACAAGGAAAAGAGCCAGCAGTGGAAACACTGACTGTAAGAATGAATTTTTACTCCTAAAGAAAACCAAAGACTTGAGGATCACTATTCCTCCCACTGTCATCACCTGTGTAAAAACATTCAACTTCTCCTCCAAAACCCAAATTCCCTATCACACACAGAGGACTTCCTTTTTCGAGTCCACAAACTTAGTCCATTTACAAGTTTAAACTCTAAAATTTACTTCTGTCCACCACAGTAGCTAGAAGGAGCCTGCCTGGTTCAAGAGCTAGCTGGTGAACTGCTGAGGAGCTGAAGGTGATGCTCATCATACCAACTACAGAAGTAAAAAACACAAGTATTTCTTGGATCTTGTAAATGCATTCTTTGAAATAGTTTCACCCCGTTTCTGTATACTGCCAGGCACAGCAGTTCCTGGGACTCTGCCTCAAGGGCTCTTTCCCCAAACACTGATTATCCACTCAACTGTCCTCTGAAGAAGCCTCACCAGGCACACAGCCACACAGCGCAGCACTGGGAAGAGGAAAAACCTATGGAACAGTGAACAGCGGGGAAATTGGGTTTATTGTGTGCAGGCCCCTAAAGCACCAGGCATCTTTAGCTCCACAGGGCAGAAGGGACTCTGCTATCCCATATCCTGCCAGCAGGACACCAGTCCTGGATTGCCCCAGCTGGAGGCTCCCTGCAGCCAGCATTGAGCTCTTGCACTCAGACAGAAATGCTGATCAGCCATCCAAAGGGTTGGGAACTATAGAAAAGGAAATGGGAAAAGATAGTCCAGACTGGCTGAGATACACAGCCATGTGCCACCTTCCTGGCACAACAAGGGCAGGGGAATGCAGGAGGAAGAGGCAAAATGGAAGGAGTAAAGCTATTTTTTCCATAGCAGGGTGCTGGAATTCCTCATACTCTAAATAAACAGTCTAAGAGAAAGTGCTCCTCCAAAACATCTACATCTGTTCTATGTGTGTCCTCAGCTATAGCTTGGACAAGGAACGGGCAAAGTTTCTGAAACAGAATAATGAATTCAACTATGAACCACAAAACACCAAGAATTAGTGCCAGCATAGGCAACCTGCAAAAAAATGAAGTTAAATGTTTGTGCCTTAACCAGCTAAGAACATATGCTAAGTCACAAAGAGCATGGAACAGGAAGATGATGAAAACCAAAACCAAAAATCCCAACTGAACAAAGGACCTTACCAAAAGCAGCACTCTCTTGATCCACACAGCAAAAGCCAGAGCTCAGCTGTTTCAAAGAGCAGAGAGGCTCCTGTGGCTTCCTGCCAGCTCAGAGGTATCACTCCAACATCCCCCCCAGAGGAGGGATGAAACAGAGTCAAAGAAAGCACAGTGAAATCAGCAGAGCTGCACCCAATTTAATTCTGCACTAACAAACTCCTGGAGCCTAATTCTGTGGACTGTGAGGAATGATAAACTACTAACCTGGATCACACCAGTGGCCACCCACACAGAGACTCCTGAGAAAAGGGAGAGACAAGTCCTGGGGCTTTGGACTCAGCAGCAGCATTAAATGAGCTCTCACACATCGCTTCCCAGTCCAAGTTGCAGAGATGTGGTTCAGCACATGTATTGGGATGTCTGTTTCTGTTTAAATTTTTAATAGGTAAGCATCAATAGTAATCCCTCAGAACTTCTGGATTATGTCCTCATGTTAATTAAAACTGAATTGAAACAGAGATTTGAATCCAGAAGGGATACACAAGAGCAGACTACACCCAAAACACACATTCTACGCCTCTCCTGACATTCTGTGTAAAGTATTTAACACACTATAGGGAGAAGATCTGCACCCACATGGGGATTTATTTACACTAATTTCTTTAAACAAACCAACAGTCCTGGTTTGAAGAGGCCTTCATCTCTAGCAGGGGTTGCACAGACAAGACAAGCAGTGGGCTATGGTTCTGGGAACTGTTCTGAAGAGCCAAATGTGGTTTCATTTGTGCTTCATTGGCAGTGAGCACAGGCTGACCCAACACAGCCTCCTCCTCAGTCCCAGCCATGCATTTCCATGTCCCAGCCTGATACTGGATCTGGCTGTGGAATCACTCAGTGAATGGGATCACTTCACCAACTTAAAGAAGAGAATGCAAGAGAAAGAGAAATGTTTCCAGGCTCAGCACCCTGACAACTCATCCTGCAGCCAGGGCATCACCGAGCAGCCCCAGGAGAGGGAGGGAGAGTGGAGTAGGATCTCCCCTGCCAGGGACAGCTCCAGCCAGAATAAACACAACTTTCAGTGCACCCAGAGTGCTGTGCACGTACACCCCAACCAACACAAGCAGCACTGGTGCCAGAGCAGGCCTGGCCTGGGTGCCCTCCCTGCAGCACTCAGCTGCTGCTCAGACATTCACACTGAGCTGGGCTGACTCAAACCCACCAGGGTTGGATTCAACGACTTTTTCCTCTACTCAGATCAGTCCCCACACCTGATTCATTAAGCAGCCACAGAGATGCTTGTACCGGGAAGTCTGAGGACAGCAAAGCAGGTCAGGGAGGGCAGAGCTGCTCTGATTAGTAAAACTGCTGGTTTGAAAGCAGCCTGAAACACTGAGACAGAAACCAAAATTGCCAGCCTGAGGACAAAACTGTGAACATGCTGTTTAACTCACAACTGGCTAAAGATGAATGCAGAACAAAGCAGAACTCTTGCCAGGTGATGTAATCTACTGTGTCCCTTGCATCTCTTCCCATATGCACAGTTTTGGCTTATTGCAGTTGCTACAATGTTTTTAATACTAAAATGCCTGACCAAAAAAAAAAAAAAAAAAAAGGGGACTTACAAATACTTCTTATTATCCAACACCGTTAGCAAATCATGCATTAAATGAGATTTTTGCTTTGGTTTATAAAGGAACATGTGTTATGGAAGACTGTGCTGTGAAGGGTTCAACTGCTCAGATAAGTGGGGCTGTTTTGAAATGGAGTTTTTTCCCAAGTTCAGCTAACTGCAGTTGGACACAGAATATTTGTGAGACGCCAGTTCTAAATGCACTGGGCCAAGCGTGTGAGGAAACAGAGAAATTGGATCTCTAACAGTAATACCCAAACCCTTCACTAACATCCAACTTCTTACAGAATAATTCCCAAGACAAAAAAAGATCTGTTTCTGATGTTTTCAAAAGCAGCTGTCAGGGTAGAGGAGTGTGTTCAAATTCCACACAGGCATCCAAAACCACCCAAAACATCCCCAAGAAATAGCCATTAATGAAAGCAGTGCATTGCCAATGTCTTTATTGAGATGCATGGCCTTAGAATGATCACACAGAGTCCCTTGGAAAGGGACACAGGCTCAGGTTTCAGCGACCATCATCACACCCTGCAGAGTGAAACAGCCTCAAAAGAGATGAGCAGAGAGTGTTCAAACCTCTGATCCCCCCTGCACACACCGACAAGCAGAGAGACACAGAAAGCAAATTAGCACTCTCTTTCACACCCTGCTGCCCTAAATACAGACACCTCCACATGGACCTGCCACAGCTCAGGGCTCCAGGACACCATCCACGACTGTGAATTCATAGAAGACAGAAAACCTAAGCTCTCATTCTTTCCCCCCTTCAGGCTTAAATCACAATAATAGGCAGGCTGGGAGGGTCTTCTGCTGATCTCATCGTGCTCCACTCAGATTGGTAGAGTTTAGACTACTAAAAATCACAATTCTCCAGTAGCATTTCACAGTACACAACTTGGTGCTGGCATACACCCAGCAACCCTGAAGATATCATTAGTGCTGGGGAGCCACTGTGACTGTTTTCCTCTTCTGCAGCCCTTGCAGATGAAACACAAACAAACTCATCTTCCACCTCCTCTTTTATTTCCCATCTCCACCAAATGCTTTTTGGCCTCTGCTTTATGGGAAATGGACAGGCCAACTCTAAATTAACTTCTCCAGATCACTTGAGTAATTCCACCCATTTTAATATACAAAGTTCCCTTGGAGAGATTATACAATAATATAGACACAGCAGAAGGACAAAGCGGGAAAGCATGAAAAGTTTGAGAAATTCTTGTATTTGGCCACACCAAGTATAATGCAGAGCTATTTTTTAACTACTTTGTCCTTCTTGACATTAAAAACAGTGACTAAAACTATATAAATATGTTATTTTTTTCCTGCTTCATATAGTACAGAAAAGTAAGAAAAGCTAAGACAGAGGTTGCAGAGTGTAGAAAATCATTACCCTGCTACTTTCAAAACAGAAAAGATACATTGGAAGGGAGGTAAGATCATATAATTAATAGAAGAACTAGACATCCATCACAAAGGCCCTCAGCTCCAGCCCTGCTTTCTCAAAGACTTTCAACATGATAACGTTCAGGTCATTTTATTTTTCACACTTCTCCAATTTGAAACAAAACAAAAACCAAGTATAAAAATACTTCCTAGTTTCCTGCCTAAAAGGTGCCACTCAGACAAATTCAGGTCTGCCAAGTGCTTCAAACATAACTTTCTTTAATGGTCTTAAAAAAAAAAAAAAAAACAATGCAAGACACCTCATCACTTCTACAAACACATTTCAGGTAAACAAAGGGAATATAAAAGCTTTCATCAAATGTCCTTCCAACCAAGGGAAGATGTTAAGCTGCCCAGAGTACCTTAAAACATTTTATTTGCCAGCCTCTGAAGTTAGGCTCAGTCTAAACAATTCCTCTAATCTAGAATTTTGTTTGCTTCTACGTAGGAGAGTAGTTGCTAAGTATCTTTAGTCTACAATTTATGCTTCAAATTGGAACATAAAACATGTAAATACCATATATATGTTTGCCAGTTTTATTAGTGTCTCATCTTGAGAGCTTCATTCAAGTAAGTAGCTATTCTGAAGCCACCAGAGACTCATACTGAGGACTACTCACATGAGTGAAAATCTGCATAAGAAAGCCCTTAGTTCATAGTCCAAGAATTTAAACTGTAGTTAAAGGTGTCATGGGAATTACACCACCATTTTAATTAAATGCTGTAAGATCTTGCAGACAGACTCAAGATTAGCACCATCTGTTTTGGTTACAGTGTCTCATTTCACTACATCATCCTCACACAGCAATGAAATATCATTGCACACTCCACTCCAGCCATTTAAATACCAGATAAAAGTTATGTCATGTTGATACACTTTACCAGGAAGGAAGGACAAAAAGACCAGGACAGAGGGACTGAAAACTACTCTGTAACAAAGTGTTGCTTGTGGGGGAGGCAAACACCATCCCCTCTAGCAGTGAAATAAAGTATTTAGTAACATCTGCCTAAATCCTTGTCAAGTGAATTGAAAGAATAGAGGAGACTGCTTAACTAAAAAATTCATTTTCTTCACAGCTTTACAGACTGTTTGGACACCCTGAGAGAGATTCCTATTCCCACAGCACAACTGAGCAGTGCCAGCACCTGTCCACAGACATTCCCTGTCTGTTCTGCTGGGTCACAATGGAATCTTAAGGTTCCATAGTATCACAGATGACTCCTTGGGTCCATGAGGCCCCACTGTCACCAAATCTCCAAAATATCAGAATAAGATTCCTTAAAAGTATTTTAGTGTTAAAGAGGGCATCAATTTTCTCTGACCTCAGGTCCAATGTGGGATAACTCCTAACCTTATGTGGATGCATTATTCTACAAGTGTCTTGCTGATATTCAGTTGCTACATGTGTATTTCAATTTGCCCATTTCAATAAAAGTTGCCCCAAATCCCCAAGTTCCCCTTGTTTTCTTCTATCACTGCACCCTTGAGCTGGATACCTTCATCTTGTCCATCAACTGTCCCTGCTGGGAAAGCAGCCCCTGCATGCCTTGTTCCGGTGCCAAAAGTTCACAGGCATAGTAAAAGTTTAATTCAACTTCTTGGTATCAAGGCCAAGGCTTTGTGTGGCCAGGCAGAGACAGGCAGGAGGAAGAGTTGGCAGCAAAGGAAGGGGCAGCGAGGTGGGGCAGCCAGGGGATGACGACAGCCTGCAGGGACAGAGGGCAGGGCATGGACACCGTAGCACAGCCTGGGCTGCAGAGGGCACAGGGATGGGCAGCAGCTGAAAGGCCCTGCCAGAGCCAACTGCTGCAGCACTTGGGCCATGGCTGCTGGCCCTGGGCCTGAGGCCAGCAGGGGACAAGTGAGCCTTGCTGTGCTGGGGCCTCATTGCCTCCTTGTCCCTGCTCAGCAGCCTGGCAGGGGCTGCCCCATGGTCCTGCCCTGGGCATTGCATATCCCCAGAGCCCAGTGCCCTGGGAAGAGCCCTGAGCAATGAGGGAGGGACAGGATCTGCCTTGCCAGGGGCTGGGGCTCAGGCCTGGGCCCTTTGCATTCCTGAAACACATCCAGCTGTGCTCAGCACCAGAGACACCTTTCCCTGCTTTGTCTCCACCTGCCATCAGTGCCTCCAGTGTTCTGCTCTAACTGGGACCTGGGGACACTTTCTCAGTCCTGTCCCTCACTGGGATCTAGTTAAATATGAGAAACTTCAGTGCTTCAATCTCACTTGGAGCTCTTGAGAAGTTTCTTGTGCACACTCTCTCAGGGACTGAGTCTGATGCAAACAGCACCAAAGCCCTGAGAGGGTGATTCAAGTCCTTATGCTGTGCCTGTGCTGCTGAGCTGGGCCAGGCTCCAGCACAGAGGCAGCTCCTGGCAAGGGCAGCGCTGCAGAGAGACAGCTCTGCCCAGGAGCAGCTCCTGTGACAGCCCAGCAGGGCTGGGGCACTGCCAGGGCATGGCAGGGACACGAGCAGGGCACAGGCAGAGCTCACAGTGCTCAGCACTGGCAGGGGCTGTGTCATGTCCCAGAGGGGGCTGTGGCACAGCAGCACCTCTGTGGCTGTGTCATGGAGCCAGAGAGCAGCTGTGATGTCAGAAAGGGGCTGTGTGACAGCACAGGGTGGGTTGTGTGAGGTCACAGATTGGGCTGTGACATCACAGAACAGGCTGTGATATTGCTGAGTGGGCTGTGACAGCACTGGACGGTTGTGTGACACCATAGAGAGGGCAGTGAGGTCACAGAGGAGACTGTGCCATCATAGAGGGTGGCTCTGTGATATCAGACAGCAGGCTGTGACATTACAGAGCAGCTGTGTGATGTCCCAGAGAAGGCTGTGGCATCAGAGAGTGTGTTCTGCCATCACAGGGTGGCTATGTGACATCAGAGAGGGGCTGTGACATCCTGGAGCAGGATGTGACATCACAGAATGGCCGTGTGACATCCCAGGGCAGATTGTGTGACATCACAGCAATGACTGTGACTTCACAGATCACAGAGGCTGTGTGACATCACAGGGGCTATATGACATCACAGGGCAGTGTGACAGCACATGTGGCCGTGTGACATCACAGGGTACTGTGTGACATCACATGGGTTGTGTGACATCACATGGATTTTGTGACATCACAGGGCTGTGTGACATCACAATGACTGTGTGACATCATAGAGTGCTGTGTGACATCACAGGGGCTATATGACATCATAGGGTGCTGTGTGACATCACAAGGATTGTGTGACATCACAATGACTTTGTGACATCATAGGGTGTTGTGTGACATCACAGGGCTGTGTGACATCACAATGACTGTGTGACATCATAGAGTGCTGTGTGACATCACAGGGGCTATATGACATCATAGGGTGCTGTGTGACATCACAGGGTTGTGTGACATCACAATGACTTTGTGACATCATAGGGTGCTGTGTGACATCCCAGGGCTGTGTGACATCACAATGACTGTGTGACATCATAGGGTGCTGTGTGACATCACAATGACTTTGTGACATCATAGGGTGCTGTGTGACATCACAGGGTGTTGTGTGACATCATAGAGTGCTGTGTGACATCACAGAGATGTGTGACATCCCAGGGCTGTGTGAGGTCACTGTGGAGGTCACTCTGCCCCGTTCCCCCCTCACAGTCCAATGCTGCTCGTGCACAGGGTGGTCCCCTGTTCCCCCAGGTCCCCTCGCCCCCCATGCCGCAGCCTCCCCCAGAGGATGTTCCATGAGATCGACCCCAGAGCCTGACACAGGGACAGGGCCCGGGCCCTGGGGGTGGCACAGGGGGACAGGGACCCCGTGTCCCAGGGCCAGAGCCTGGGCCAGGACTCCTTCACCCTCTTATGAGCCAGGGGCTGAGAGCATTTAAAAAAATCCCCAGCACGGGATCAGCAAAAACCAGATTTAATGTTAAGCTACAGCACGACTCCTTGGCAAGAGTCACCCTGCTCCTGGACTGGACACTTCAGGCACACCAAGGAAACAAAGCAGCAACAAAACTAAACAAAATCCAGTCAATCAAACCAGAAATGGACCGAGAAGTGTCCGTGTGTGTGTGCTCAGGTGGGTGTGACAAAAGGACAGTGAGGGCAAGGATAAAAGGAATGTGGCCTCAAAGCCTAAGAGAGCTCAAACTTAACAGGACTTAACATATAACTTAACCTTAACTTATACCTTAATCTTCACAATTTAGCAAAAGAACAGCACTTAACAGTATTTAACCGAACTTATAACCTATATCAATTTAACACAGGAATAACACTTAACAGTATTTAACTTGGCTTATAACTTATATTAAACTTAACTTAGGAAAAGAACAACACTTAACACCATTTTACTCAGCTTACATCTTGTTCTGGGGTGACTTTATGATGCTGAATTGTATCCCCATGCATCTGTTTAGCCCAGAAAGTAGTTTTACACCTTCAAGATTTGAGAATGAAGTGGGTGGAGAAGGAGAAGCAGTGGAATGTCTGAGGCAGTTGCTTTCAAAATCTATAGATAAGAGCTTCAGCTTTCCTTCTCCTGACTGTGTTGTCTGCAGCATGGATGGGCAGTGAGAGGGAGCTCTCCTCTGTTTTCAGTCAGTATTTTATAGCTAGCTGAGGCAGTGAAGTTCCCCGGACTGTGGTTTTTCTTTTTCTTGGAACTGCTCAAACCTGCTCTGGACTGGAAACCCAGAAGAACACCGGGAGCTCACACCTGTGACCCACTGGGGCCTGGGACACTGCATTCCAGCACCAGAGGAACTGATAAGAGACTGAGTGAGCTGAGATACACCCACAAAATGGACTTTCTGAATTTGCCATCTCTTCAGAACAGTGAGAGGTTTCATTGTTTAATATTTTTCACTTTTTTTGCTTGTTAATACTTCTCTTGTTAAATAAACAGGGTTTTTTTCACTTTTCTCCAAGGAAATCTTTTCCTGAAGCAGTAGGAGGAGGGGCTTGAATCTGCTTTCTAGAGGGATCCCTTTTGGAGTTTCATCCCAAATTTGCCCTGAGCCAGGACACACTCCAATGACCCAGGTAATAAAGATGTGTTTGCATATTATGAAGTGTGCAAGGACTAAACCTGTGCCCTCTGCAGGCAGACATCAGTTGTCTGCCCATGAACAGGCAGTGCCACTTGCAGGGCCCCAGTGCCCTGAGGTGCCGAGCTGGGATTGGCATCTCTCAGAGAGGAGATGAGGGAAAGCAGAGCACCTCACAAGCTGCAGAATCCTGACAGCACCAGAGGGCTCCTGCCCCATTAACATCTGACTTGGTCCAGTCTGAAATAGGGACCAGCTTCCTGTCCCTTGAACCCAGCGTCCTCCACATTCCTGGAAGATCCCTCCAAGTCCCCAAACACGTCTTAGTTCAACAAGTTTATTTTTACTCTGGTTTTGAGTGCTTGGGAAGGACAAAGAGAAATGCAAAGAAAATCTAGGCCGTGGGGAGCCAGGAGGATGTGCAGCCCCCAGCCAGGTGTCTTCCCAACACGGATCAGCAGCACCAGGGCTCAGGGGGGCTCTGCCCACCGGGGGTCCCTGGGGATCATCCAGCGCGGATCCTGCCATGGGGATGGAGCTGGAGCAGCTCATGAAGCTCTTCCTGCACTCGGGGCAGTCGCAGGGCTTCTCTCAGTGGAGACTCTGTTGGTGTTTGGTCAAGGTAAATCTCCTGGAGAAGCTCTTCCCACACTCGGGACACGCGTAGGGTCTCTCCCCGGTGTGGATGCGCCGGTGCCTGACGAGGGTGGAGTTTTGCTTGAAGCCCTTCCCGCAGTCAGAGCAGCAGAAGGGCCTCTCATCCCAGTGAGTGCGATAGTGGAGGAGGAGACTGGACCTTTGCTGAAAGCTCTTCCTGCATTTATCACACTCGTAGGGTCTCTCCCCTGTGTGGATGACCCTGTGCCTGATGAGATGTGAGTTGTGCTTGAAGCCCTTCCTGCACTCAGGACACTCATAAGGTCTCTCATTCCTGTGACTGTGATAGTGCTCGAGGAGACTGGAGCTGGTCTGAAACCTCTTCCTGCATTTATCACACTCATAGGGCCTCTCCCCAGTGTGGCTCCTCTGGTGCACAGACAGGTGTGAGCTCTGGCTGAATCTCTTCCCACACTCCCCACACTCGTAGGGCCGTTCCCCCGTGTGGATTCTCCGGTGTCTGATCATGTCCCATCTCCTCCTGAAGCCCTTTTTACATTCCAAGCACTTGTGGGGCTTCTCCCCATGGTGAAGCTGCTCACGCAGCCCCAGCTCCGAGCTCCGGCCACCTCCCCGGCCCAGGCTGGCTCTTTCCTGCTGGGATCCCCCCGGGCTATGCATTTGCAGCCCCTCCTGCTGCGGGATCTGCGGGGCTTTTCCTCCCCATTGCATTCCTGCGCCGTGGAGCCGCTGCAAACGGCCTCTTGCCCGAGGCTGTGCCGTGGGGATTTGTCCTTCCTGCTGCCCGTGCTCAGTTCCTTGTCTGGGGGAGGAAGGACAAGGAGAGGATGGGATTTGCCTCCGTGCCAGAGGGAAGGGCAAGGAGATCCCCCCAGGACTGTGCTGCAGCCGGGGCCGTGCCGGGCTGGGAGATGGAGCAGGACACAGGGGAAAGGGGCACTGACTTCCTCCTCACCTGCCTGCAGCTCCTGGGCCATCAACCTCGTCCTCATGGCCTCCTCCTCCTCAATGCAGCCGAGGTTTGGGAAATCCTGGTTTCGGGGGAAAACAACGGCTGAGCGCGTTGGGATTGATGGTGGCGCTGCCCAAGGGCAGCTGGAGCAGTCAGCGCCCCTTTCAGCCTCGGGGGCCCGGAGCCCGCTCAGCACCAACCTCCCGCACCCCTCCAGGCTGCCGGGGGTCCCCCGGCTCCGGGATCGCCCCTCTGCGCTCTCCCCGCTCCGGGGCTTGGCTGTGGGCTCCTGCAAGATCCAAACATCCTCTGAACCGCAAAATAAAACTCTCCTGGAGCCCCCATGACGGATTTGGGGCGAGCTCCCCTTTCCCGCTCACCTGCAGGGTTTTGGGGGGGCGATGCTGCCGCTCCCGTGGAAAGCCGCGACTTGTGCGGGTGTGCAGGACAAGCGCGTGTTTCCAAAATCGCTCCTCCTCTTCCTGCCGCTCCTCCTGTGTCCCTCCTCTTCCTCCCGCTGCTTCTCTTCCGTCCCTCCCCTTCCCGCTCCCCCTCTTCCTCCCGGTCCTGCTCTGCTCCCAGCCCGGTCCGTGCAGACGCCGACACCCAAAAGCAGCCGCGCTCTGCCCTGGGGAGAGTCCAAGCAGCTGTGACCTGCGTGGCACAGAGAGTGATTATCAGAGCACTGGGAATGACTGGATAAAACAGCGGGAGCGATGCTGAGAGCTCTTGATAGGAAATGGGAGCACTTTCCCTCCCAGCGCAGCTCTTACTGGGAGCACTGGGAGGGAACTGGGAGGAAAGAACGCCTGGAAGCGTCTGGAGCCAGCGGTGGGCGTGGCCAGAGGGCGTGGCTATGCAAATCTAAAAGCGATCACGCAATGGGATTGGTGGGTGGGAGTAGGGCGGGGTTTGTTGTGGTTACCTGAGAGCTGTGAGGGGAACGGAGCCATGGCGGTGGCGTCCGGTGAGAGGGGACAGGGAATGGGGACAGGGAGCGAGAATGGAGAATGGGAGTGAGAAGGGAATAGCAAGGGGAACGGTCTGCTGTGGCCAGCTGGGCACCTGTGAGCAATGCCCAAAGCCTTGTGCTCTCTGCAGCTGGCCAAGGGCAGCAGCAGGGCTGAAGGGTTCGTGTGGCACAGGCAGCCCGAGCTGTGGAGCCCTCAGGCCCCCGTGGCAGAGGCGCCCTCAGGAATTGTACTGGGAATGGGGACAGGGACTGGGAATATGGAAACTGCAACAGTTGAGAGAATATGGGCTGGGGATTAAGAATGGCAAGGCAACAGGGATGGTAACTGGGAACAAAAAGGGAATATGGGAATAGCATTGGGAATGGGAATATGGGAGCGGGAGAGAGAATATGGAATTGCAAATATGGGAATGAGACTGGGACGGACAATACAAGGATGAGAACAGGACTGGGCATATGGAACTGGGAATATGGGAACAGCAAGTGGGCAGAGAGTACGGGACAGGGAGTGAGAATATGGGAATAAGACTGGGAATGGGATCTGGGCTGGGAGGGGCACAGGACGAAGGTGGGGTGACACGGGAATGGGCTGGGGCCAAGGGGAGGGACAGTGAGGAGCGGGGGATCCTGGACAGGGGACAGTGGAAGGTAGGATGGGGGGACATAAGGACAGGTCCAGGGCAGGCGGTCCTTCATCAGCTGCCCTAAAACTTCCACCAGGATCTCCCAGTGCAGCCAGAGCCGCTGGAACTGGGGTGCACAACGCCCTGAGAAAGCCCCAGGTCCCTCCCAGGACCCCTCAAATCCCTGGAACCGAGCGTCCCCCGCATCCCCTGGAAGATCCCCCCGTGTCCCCAAGCAGGTTATTGTGTAACATCTCTATTTTTATCCTGGTTTTGGGTGTTTGGGAAGGACAAAGAAAAATGCAGAGAAAATCCAGGCCACGGGGAGGGTGTGCAGCCCCCAGCCAGGTGTCTTCCCAACACGGATCAGCAGCACCAGGGCTCAGGGGGGCTCTGCCCACCGGGGGTCCCTGGGGATCATCCAGCGCGGATCCTGCCATGGGGATGGAGCTGCAGCAGGGCACTGTCTTGGTTTGACAGACAGGTGTCTGCTGAGGAGCTCTGGAGCTTCTCTTGAAACAGAAAATGTAAACTCCCTCCCTCTGAATTAATATGACTTGGAAATTAAGGAGCTCCCTGGCAAAGATGTGGGATTCAGAATAGCAGTTTTTCATTGGGAAAATGAAAATAAAAGTATAGTAATATAAAGACCAAAACAATGGCAAGGTCAGAATATAGCCTGACACCCTGTTGCTCAGGGTGTTGGTTACAGTCTGAATAATGGTACCTATAGTTTTATTGGAGTGACAGATGTGGTTTTGTTGAAGCAATGATTTTGGAGAAGGGTGTAGTTACTTTTTTAACATCTAGAGGTGATGAAGATAAGCCTGGTCTTCTTTTGGGAATTTAGTGAGAAAGGTTGCTCTGATGTTTCAAATTTCAGATTTTATTTAGGTAGGAAATACTTGGCTTTTCTCCTTGGCTGGGGCATCTCCCATAAGGTATAACTCCTAGTGGGGAGGAGTTGTGAGGGATGGGTCATGGAAGAGATAAGGAGTCCTGCTCCACCTGGTTTCAGCAGATGGTGATAGAATGTATACTTCTGCTTGCATCTTGCATTGCAATTTAAAGCATGATCTGCTCCTTACTCTATTACCATCTGCATCCTACCTTAATTAATACCTTCTTTCAAATCTGCTATATATTTTTATCCACAGTGAAACTTTACACACAGTTCTCACTTAAGATTAGGTTTTTCTGTGGTAGTCAATGGGTTTCTTAATTTTTCTGCATTACCTACTAAGTGTAACTGGGTTTTTGAGCAAAAACAATTGTATGGATTGGTTTGCCTTTGCTTGAGGTGGGCCTAATCTAAACAGTCTTCAAATACCTTTTATGTGTACTACAGGGACTTTATCCCCATGCACTGTGTGCAAGGCTTCAGACTGGGCAGGACTTGCTTGAGTGATGGACTCTCAGGTGTTGACTATTTAGGTGGCTTTTGTTAAGTTCATTTCTCAATTTTTGGATGTGTTCCTGCCAAGTGCCTTTAGGGTAATTTTAAGTAGTCTGTTGTACAGTTCAACTTTCCTGGCAGCTGGTGTGTGATAAGGGATATGATCTATTTATTCAATATCCTGGTTTTTGGCTGAGGTGTTTCTAAGGCTGTTCTTGAAATGGGTCCTGTTGTCTGACGATTCTCTCAGGGGTGCTGTGTCTTTATAGGACTTGCTTTTTTGGGCTTCAGACGGTGTTTTGAGTAGTAGTGTGAGGTACAGGGTGGGTTTCTAATGATCTAGTGGTGGCTTCTACAATTGTGATCACGTAGCACTTGCCTTGGGGGGTTTGAGGCAGTGTGATGTAGTTCATTTGCTGGGCTTCTTTATACTTATATTTGGAATACTGCCCCCCATATTAGAGAGGCTTTATGGGCTTGGCTTGCTTGATTTTAGCACATGTCTTACAGTTATGAATAACTTGAGAAATGCAATTTATAGTTAAATCTGCTTTTCAGTTTTGTGCCTACTTATAGGTGGCATTTTTGCCTTGATGGCTTGAGGCAGTGTGGGCCTATTGAGCTAGGAACAACTCTCCCTTATGTTGCTAATTTAAATTTATTTGTGACATCTCTATTTTTGCAGCTCAATCTACTTGCTCCTTGTTTCAGTGTTCTTTATTAGCCTGACTTTTGGGGATCATGGCCGTCTACATGATGGACTTTGATAGATAGTTTCTCTGAGTGGCAATGTTTTTGCACTCATCAGCAGCCTCAATTGGTTTTCCTTTATGTTCCTAGCTGGCCTTTTTTTGCCTTTCTAGCTAACTGCACAGAGCATTGGTTACTATTTATGATTCAGTATAAAGGTAGAGCTTTGGCCAGTTCTCTCTTTCAGCAGTGTCCAGGGCCAGCTGAATGGCTTTGAGTTCAGCAAGTGCACTTGATTCACCTTCTCCTTCAGTAGCTTGTGTGACTCGTCGTGTGGGGCTCCCTGCGGCCACTTTCCACTTCTGGTTCATCTCAACCATGAGACAGAAACTGTCAGTGACAAGAGCACAGCGTGTTTCTTGTGCTGGCAGTTGTTTGTATGGCTGTCTGCATTTCTTCTCCCATTTGTTTTCTGTGCTTGTTTGGTATCACTGCTGAACGTTGCCAATAAGGAAACTGGTGTGCAAGAGTTGAGGAATCAGCTTTTGAAACTGTAAAACTGATCTGTAGGCTTTTTTCCTCTTGGATTTGTAAAATTTGGTGCATCATCAAAGTTAAGATTCTTCAGAAAATAGCAAGATTGTCCTCTTTCCAGGGAGGCATCTGTACTTTAACAGAGGTGCTTGATGCATCTTGCTGTAAAGGAGCAAGATGCAGAGTAAGTCAGAGAGAAGTCATTTAAGCTGGTAATACACATGGTTGTTTACTGGAAATAAAATAACTAAGGTTTTGCCTTGTAAGAAAGTGAAATCTAATCCCATTGTGAGGGTCATGAGGATAAATACAAAGGACTAAATACAAATGAAGAGCAGAAAGATATGAAACAGGGCTGGGCCTCACTGCCATAGCCCAGGCAGCCCCTGGATGTATTTGCCTGCCTGAATCCATCCCTTGCCCTGGCCCCAGGTTGGGCCGCTCTGGGGAATCTCTCACAGCATTCCTGGGATGATGCTGTTCCTTCCCTGGTGCCCCAGGGTCCTGCAAGCCCCTTTTGGAGCCACCCAGACACCTCCTGGAGCCTTTAGGGATCCCTTCCCAGCAGAGCGCAGACAGGGATTGACTTGACTCTTCCTTGGAAGATGGAGGCAGGAGAATACTGCCCACCATCTTCTTTCCAGCTGCCCTCCATTTGCACTCCTGCAAATGCTGCTGCTGCACTCAGGCTCTCCATTGCAGGCAGTCTGGAGCTCCTTCTCAAACCCATCCCTCTGTGTCCCCTCTTGGATGGAATATCAAGCAAACAACACGGGATGTGTAGGAACATGAACTTTATTCACTTTACTACTCTAAAAGTCTACAATACAGGGGGACTAGAAGACTATGGGGTAAGAACCTTATGCCTAAATTACTGAAACACTTAGAACCAGAACACTAAGGGGAAGGTCAGCTTCTTTTGGAAAAGGTGGTGGGGGTTGCTGCAGCTAAGGATGGGGTGTCTCTAGGGCCTAAGATGGGGAATGTCGCTGTGCCCGGGCTGGCATGGGTCACACATTCCCTGCAGTGCTCTGCACACGGTGCTGGAGCTGGAGGTCAGCGCTGGGGCAAGATTTAGGATCTCCTCCTGCTCCTCCTCCGGCTGGCCCCCTGTGCTGCTCTGCTGTTCTGGGCCCTCTGCTGGGAGCAGCGTTGCAGGCACAGCTGCAGCAGGGTGCGGTTGTTCCTCAGCAGCTGGATCAGCTCTGTGGGACAGCCTTGTCCTGGGCAGCAGCTGCGGGGCCTCTGGTGCTTCTGCTGCAAGGCAAAGCACAGGGATCCCGATGGAAGGGGCAGAGGGGCAGAGCAGGGCCCCTCTCTGGGCTGCCTTTGGGCTCTGAGCAAGAGAGCCAGGCCTGGCCAGGCTGCAGCAAGCAGAGCTCTGGCTGCCTCTGCCTGGGGCTGTCCCTGAGCTCAGCCCTGGCCTGATTCCCAGCCAGAGGCTCAGCTCCACTCTGCCATGGGGCCTTGGCCAAAGGGCTGCCCAAGAGCTCCAAGCCCATCCTTCCTGCCTGACCCCCCATCCCTCACCCTTCTCCAGCCTCTCCAGCGACCTCGGTAGCGATGCCATGCCAGGACAGTGCCTGTGGCCAGCAGCTGCATCAGCAGGCATGTCCAGGACAGCCACGATATGTTAATGTACGAGGTGGTCGGCTCAGGGTCCCTGTCCTGCAGCTCCAGCTCCTCGAGATACAGGCCCGTGCCTCGCTCAGGATGGCCGGATGGGTCGGGACGATGGCCCAGGAGCAGCAGCAGATAAAGTTTCAGCAGCCATGGGACAGGGTCGGCCATGGTGCTCAGTTGAAGTGCCACCAGCACACCCGCTCGGAACGTCTGTCCTCGCCGAGGTGTGCCCAGGCTGTGGGGCACAGCGGTGGCTGGGGACAGTTGCCAGGCACCATGCTGCCCCAGAGGCTGTGATGTCACAGAATCCAAGCACTGGCTTGGAAGAGTTCTGAGAGATCAACTCCAGCCTGTGATCCATGGTTACCACGACAAGCAGATCTGAGCCTGGAGTGCTATGGCCAGGCTTACCTTGAACACCTACTGCAACGGTGACTGCACCAGTGCCCCCTGGGGCACACCATTCCCATATCTCATGCCCCTTTCTGGGCAGCAGTTCTTCCTAATGTCCAGTGTGCACCTCTCTTGGCACAGCTTCAAACTCTTGTCCTTGCCCATCTCTGAGACGGCTGGCACTGCCTTGGCCACTCTCCTGTATGTGGAGAAGAGGCTGTGCCAACGAGTGCCACTCCTTGTTTGCTTGTGGCTGCTGTGGAAAGGAACATTCATGTATATTGCCATTTCTTAGAGGTTTTACCCCAGATTTTCAGTCACAGCTGTTGTAGTGAAAACAAGTCTGTTTCCATGAGTATTTGAAGGGTAATAGAACACAATGGAATTGTGTTCCATTGAATTAGGGAAATTCTGCTGATTTTGTTTTACTGAGGTTTTGAGATGAGTTGCAAATCCCAAAAATTTTCTCTTTGGGGAAATAGTCATTCCACAGTTTAGATTGTGGGGATATTGATACTGGGGAAACATGTGCCACATTCAGTTTAACCATTTGCCCATGTGTTGCCCGACAGAGAGACACGAAACAACTAGGTTGTTTAGTGCGGTGCTTTATTGAGGGCCCTGGGGTCTGAGGACTAGCGTCCAAAGTCAGAGCCCGCCAGATTACAATTTCTCAGAGCTTAAATACACTTCTTGGAGAATTTCTTTATCCTTTGATTTTCTTACTTCACTACCCCTACGTGATTTTCTCAAGGTTCTCCTAATCTGTCTACATTCCTCTAAGTAATAAATTGTTACACTCGGCTAGACAAGTCACATACATCATGTAGATAAACAATGCACTATTCAAGAGAGAAACATTTCTACTGTTTCAGCAAGTTCTACTTCGGTACACACATAAATTTACTTAACTGAATACCCCTCACTCTTGCCAACTCAGGGCCTAAGCTACTTGATCAGTCCTTAGCATAACTACTACTAATTTTATATTTCTATTTTACTGAAACATACTGCAACAACTCCCCCCTTTTGAGCATCACTCAATCTCCTTTGCAGGGATGCTCAAATATTCACTCGATCTTCATCTGGAGATCGGACAAATTGCACCGTGTCCTTATATGACGGAGGTGGTGTCACTGGAGCATGGGTGACGGCGCTGAGCAGTCTTCTAGTATGCAATCGCTCCTTGGTGATTACACCTGTAATGCACTTAAACACTCCAGCGACAATAAGTACCACAATTACAATCATAATTACATATTGTATCACTGATGAGATCCATCCAGAAAGTTGGAGCCCTAATGACTGAAACAGAGCACCAACCCAATTGTGCTCTGCCTCTTTTTCCAAATCTTTAATTTTTCCTTCTACACTTTCCAATTGAGAAATATCTTTCTCTACGTCAACTGTCACATTTGGGATATGGATACAACAATGGTCTATTTTATTGCTTAAATATCCACACACCCCATGTTCCTTTAACAACAACAAATCTAAAGCCATCCTATTCTGTATAGTCATACGAGTTGTAGCTTGCAGCTGGAGATTTAAATCCCTAAAACCCTTCTTGGTGGCGGCTGCTAATCTTTCTGTTTGTCCCATCAATCGATAGATCATTTCTCTATTCCTGTAAGAGGCAATTTGAGCAAACAAGGATTCTAACGCCCAACCAAACTTTACTCCACTGTCAGGTTCATGCCATTGATCTTCCTCATTTTCTGCTTCCCTCTTGTGCCTTGTCATTTGTAGTTTTAATTTAGATTGTTTCCAGAAGGGACATAATGTTGGGATTCCTAACGTGATTTGGGTAACTGGCCCATCTACTGGCATATGAGTTGTCCACAAACCATGTCCTAATACCCATACTAAATTCCCTGGACTCCTTACCGTGGTAGTCTTGCAATTTATGTCCTTCTGGCTGGCAGTTCCTGTCATAGAATGGTTATATCCTCTACACTCACATCCTAATTTTAACAGCATCCTTACAGGCATCAGTCCAATTTCTAATTCCGGAGTGTCACAAGTGTATATTTTTGTACAATTCCAATTTTCCTTTTGCTGTCTGAGTTGTCTCTGGGTAGAATGTAGCATAGTTAATCCTTTGTGTGTCTGATTAACTTTCCCCGTCCACTGGATGCACCATTTAACTGTATCAATGTAACTATAGGTTTCTAACAAGCTTGGTCCCCAAATTGTTCCCCATTCTTCCAAGGTAGTAACCCGTGTGTGATCCTCGCACACTATTTCATTCTGAAGTATTACTTTTAAAGAGCTGACATTTCATATAACATCATAGTCACACCATCCCACATCCTTAAATCTTCCAATTTTTGTAAATACTGGATTCGGGAGTTTATCGCATTCCTTCCTATTTCCGGGAGTAGACCATTTCTGTCGCTTAACATTAATATGGTACTCTACCATTTCCTTCCTTTTCAACTCGTTCTTACAAATTTGAGTAGTATTTTTATATGCCCTTGGCATATCTGTGATGGGGATTATTCCCCATGGAATGGGCTCCCCTGCTGCTTGTGGCAGCAGCAAACATGCTGTAATCCTGGACACATTTTGAACCATCCCAAAATCTCTAATCAATCCTACAATTAGATTTTCCTGTTCATTACCTCGTTTGAACTCCAGGAGTTCAATTTCTGTATTATTGGGTGCCTCTCTGATTTTCCGTGACCGAATCCGTCCCTGTGTTATTATCACCATGGTCCTTGAGTGAGCCCACCAAGCCTCTTTCGCTACCCAGCACCAATAAGTTCCTTCATCACTTTCTTGTACGTCTTGTATGACTAAAGTAAGGGAATGTCCTAGCTTTCTCCTTTCAGCGTGATGTTTGCTACTTTGGGGAAGGTTACCCTTCCTGAACCACCATCCGAATTCTGTGAATTCAATTCCAGCCCTCACCTTACATTCCAAAATTACCGGAACTCCTCGTTCTGCTCAGTATATTCCATGTGTTGGTCTCACTCCCAGTCCTAAATGGGTTGTCCCTACTACTTTTTACCTCTTTTGTCCCTACTACTTCCCTTTTTCCATAGTTTGCATACCAACCACATATTATTACACAAATATAACTTCCCTCAGATGACCCCAATTTTGCTCAAGTATTATTTAACCAATTTACTCCTGCAAATTCATTTATCACCACAATTGTTTGTCCTATAGGTTTTGTCCATTGCTCAGCCTCCTTCTCCCATTTCCTGTCATGTCCCCCAGTACTACAGCCTCCCCCCACCGTGTAGTGCTGTCCCCTTGTAGACAAAACAGGTACTGCAGCCCATACCCCCCAGAAGTGCTGTCCCCTTGTGGACAAAACCGGCACTGCAGCTCCCCCCCTAGTAGTGCAGCTTCCTTGAGGACAAAACAGGTACTGCAGCTCTCCGCCCCTGTAGTTCTATCCCCGTTGTGGACAAAACCGGTACCACAGTCCCCTCCTCAATGGTGCTGTCCCATTGTGGACAAAACAGGTACTGCAGCTTTCCTCCCCAGTAGTGCTGTCCCCGTGTGGACAAAACCGGTACCACAGTCCCCTCCTCCTCAATGGTGCTTCTCAATTGTGGACCAAAAAGGTACTGCAGCTTCCCCCCCCAGTATAGCTGCCCCCTTGTGGACAAAACCAGTACTGCTGGCCTCCCCTCATCACTAGTGCTGTCCTCTTGAGGACAAAATGGCTACTGCAGTTCCACCCCCTTCAGCAGTGCTGCCCCCTTGTGAACAGAACAGGTACTGCGGCCCCAACCAGTAGTGCTGCGTTCTCATGGACAAAACCAATACTGTAACCTCCCCCCTAGCAATGCTACCCCTTGCGGACAAAACCGGTACTGGAGCTCCCGCACACCAGTAGTGCTGCTCTTTTGTGTAAAAAAACAGGCACAGCAGCCCCTGCTTCCTCACTAGTGCTGCCCCCTTGTGGACAAAACAGGTACTGCAGCCCCAACCCCAGTAGTGCTGCTTCATTTTGGACAAAACCGTTACTGCACCAACCCCCCTACTAGTCCTGTCCCCTTTTGGACAAAACTGGTACCGCCGCCCCCCACCCTTCAGTAGTGCTGCCCTCTTTTAGGCAAAACTGATACCGCAGCACCCCCCCCTCAGCAGTGCTGTCCCCTTGTGGACAAAACCAGTACTGCGCCCCTCCCCCCCCATGTAGTGCTGATTCCTTGTGAACAAAATCGGTACTGCAGCCTCCCCCCTTCAGTAATTCTGTCCCCTTGTGGACAAAACATGTACTGCAGCACTCCCCCCCCCCCTCCATAGTAATGCTGCTTCCTTGTGGACAAAACAGGCACTGCATCACTCCCCCCCCGCACTAATGCTGTCCCTGTGTGGACAAAACCTTTACTGCAGCCCCCTTCCCCCGTACTGCTGCCCCCTTGTGGACAAAATCGGTACTGCAGCCCTTGCTTCCTCATCAGTGTTGTCCCCTTGTGGACAAAACAAATACTGCAGCTCCCCCCTCCAGTACTGTTGTCCCGTTGTGGACAAAACCGGTACTGCAGCACCCCCTCCTCACTAGTGCTGCCTCCTTGTAGGCAAAACCGGCACTGTGCCTCCCCCCCTCCGTAGTGAAAAAAACAGGCACTGCAGCTCACCCACCCAGTAGTGCTGTCCGGGTGTGGACAAAACCAGTACTGCTGCCCCCCCCACCCCATCACGAGTGCTGTCTCCTTGTGGACAAAATGGGTACAGCAGTTCCCCCTCCTTCAGCAGGGCTGCCCCCCTGTGGACCGAACAGGTCCTGCTGACCCCCTTCAGTAGTGCTGCCCCCTTGTGGACAGAACAGGTACTGCGGCACCTCCCCGAGCAGTAGTGCTGCTTTCTCGTAGCCAAACATGGTACTGCAACCTCCCCCCCAGTAGTGCTGCCCCCTTGTGGACAGAACAGGTACTGCAGCTCCCCCCTCAGTAGTACAGCTTCCTTGTGGACAAAACAAGTACTGCAGCTCCCCCCCCCAGAGTAGTGCTGTCAACGTGTGGACAAA